>NC_142957.1:10678694-10696194 GCF_046866305.1 Octopus bimaculoides | reverse complement strand
AAAGTGTCTCGTTCAAGGTCACATTGCGCCGCCAGGAATCGAACTCACGAATTTACAATTGTGAGCTTAATATCTAAACTACTAGGTCACGCGCATACTCTCTCTCTCTTTCTCTCTCTCTCTCTTTCTCTCTCTCTCTCTTTCTCTCTCTCTCTCTTTCTCTCTCTCTCTCTTTCTCTCTCTCTCTCTTTCTCTCTCTCTCTTTCTCTCTCTCTCTCTTTCTCTCTCTCTCTTTCTCTCTCCCTCTCTCTCTCTCTCTCTCTCTTCAATACTCTCTCTCTCTCTTCAATACTCTCTCTCTCTCCCTCTCTCTCTCTCTCTCTGTCTCTCTTACACACGCACATCGAATTTTAGGTAGGGCCAAGCGAGGTTCTACATATACATAAACACACGTATAAAGCATTATTGTATATACGCATAATTACGATTTTGAGCATGCATAATTGTTTGTATATACATACATACATACATACATACATACATACACATTATATATAAGTTTATATATACATACATACATACATACATACATACATACATACACATTATATATAAGTTTATATATATATATATATATATATATATATATATATATATATATATATATATATATGTATATATAGCGAGCATGTGGTATATGTAAAGTATTAGCAGACGCTCAGGGAAGGAAAGAAAGATGGTTTAACGTTTCGAGCAGACGCTCTTCTTCAGAAACAGAGGAAAGTCCAATAGAAAAGGAAGACGGAGGGGAAAAAAATCGCCAACGATTCACATCTGGTTACATCATATATATATAAAATCATAAAAATAACGGTCATATGAGTGGCCTGCTCGATGTAGTTTTAGAGTCATTTTGACTTCTATTTCTAGCATGTTGGTACAGTTCTTAGTACCCTTGATTATAGTTATATTTATATAGCAATAACAAATCTCTGAACGAGATGTAAACAGTAACAGCACGAAATTGTGAAGTATATTTATATATCTATCTATATATCTCTCTCTCTCTCTCTATCTCTCTCTCTCTCTATATATATATACATATATACATGTGTGTCTATACATTATTTATAAGTAGCACAATTTATACACACGCACACACACACAGACGCGCGCACACACACACACACACACACACACACACACACACACACACACAGCAAGTCAAAGAATGGCACCAAAAGTCTGTCCCACATCTATTGTAAGATCTCTGGCAACTGTACTTAATGACCCCGGGTACCGCTGGACAAGACAATAAGTACGTCATGGTGACGGGAACAACCCGAATACTGACAGAGGGGTGGCATTATCAACCTCCTTATCATTATATGTGGCTGTGTGTGTGTGTGTGTGTATAAATGTATATGTATCTATATCTGCATATGAATATGTAGGTCTGTATGTTGATATCAAGGTGTGTGTATATATATATATATATATATATACATGCACACATACGTAATGTGCGTGTACATATGTATGTACATATGTGTGTATATGGGTATATATATTTTATATATATGTGCGTACATACACATAATGTATAGATTTGCGTATAATCTCGGCACTTTGCATGTGTATATATACATACATATATATATACCCATTCACTACCCCACACGTTGAGAGTGCCTGTATGAACATGGCACGAGTCCAGTTGCCTCCGAAGATCAGGAAACTCTCTTGTAGCTTTAGAAAGCGTGTTGATACATACATACACACATATCTATATATACATACATACATACATATCTATATATACATACATACATATCTATATATACATACATACATATATATATATTTATATATATATATATATATATATATATATATATATATATATATATATATATATATATATATATATATAATGAAGAAATAAATGGCATAGTTATCTACTTTATACAGTTCAAGCAATTAGCGTGTGTTTACGTCCCAGTAACTTAGCGGTCGGCAAAAAGTACGATGGAATAAGAACTAGGCTAACAAAGAATAAGTCCTGGGGTCAATTTGTTCGACGAAAGGCGGTGCCCTAGCATGGCCGCAGTCAAATGACTGAGACAAGTAAAAGAATATATATATATGCACACACACACACATACACAGGAACACGCATGCATATACATATTTAATTCTCTTTTCATACCTGGTCCTAGGAAATACTTCGTTTTTATTTATTGGTCCCGTCATCTCAATATTTTTATTAACGATGTTATATTTTTATTCGTCCGATTTCGTTTGAAGAACGGAACCGCGAAACTTATAGTCATGGAAGTGACTACGTTGTTGAGAAATGCATCATTTATTGTATGTATCCTTCCAACTTGTATCACACACACACATTTGTTGATGAACTGTTGATTAATTCAGGAGTCGATGCTCCTCTGTTTATTTGGTAGCCTGATGAGTTGGGAGTTATGTAACATATTACGCAATCTAACTGAAGTACGCTTATGTCTCAAAGACTCGTAACAAAACGATTGTAGCAAAACTAGGTAATCCATTTGTGTTATTTATTTATTTATTTATTTATTTATTTTATCATTATGATATACAAACATCACTTGTGTTACAGTGATGCTCGTTTATATCCATCATATGATGTCTAGACAGGGGTATACACACACACACACACACACACGTGTAGGTATGTGTGTACGTGCATATCCTTGTGTGGACATAACGTGATGCTTTAAACGAACACCGCCGTCATTCAACCAAATGCAATGCGTTTGCAATCTTGCTTGAAAATACGTGAGGGTTGACGACAGTTAGGGTATCCAGCCGTAGAAAATCTGCCTCAAAATTTTGTCTGACTCTTGAAAGCATGGAAAAAATTGGACGTTAAGTGATGATGAAGTGGATGAAAGTGATGTGCTCCGCATGCTAATCAAAACCTACCTGTTAATATTTATTGTTTACAGCCTTCATTTTCTTGTACATCCCATATTTCGCATACATCAATTGTCCAATATTTTCGTCGCTCAGTTCACTTCCGCTGTTCTCTAAAGAGAAATCATAAACCAATACATTCATAAACCAATACATTCATTTTCATCACATAACTCAGAGACATCATATATATTTTTTTATTGCTCTCCCTTTCGTAATACGTCTCTTTATCTTGAATAAGAGCTTATGCTCAAAACATTGATAGTTTTTTTTTACCTTTTTTTTTACCACGTGGCATTATACATTGATTTTGCATTCATTTTTTAATTACTGATGTGTCAGCAGTGATTATTTTTCATGCTAAAGTTTACCATGGAGTATACCCATAGATTTTAATCGTTTATAATATTTATAAATTAAATTTATAAATGAAAGTGAAAATCTGTAAATGAGATTTATTACATGCATAAGACCACAAGACGGTCGCGGGCATCTATCGCGTTTATACATCCTCAAAGTGAGCCGGAAAAGAGGGATCGACTTGATAGCCGTTTCAAGTATATTTGTATTCTCTTTAGCTTTTTCTACATTAACTGTTAACGATTTTGCATAACCACGGCCAGCGTCTACGACCGTCTTATGTATTTAACACATTTAATTCATATATGGATGAAGCGACGGCTAAAATGTATAGATTTACTCCATATTAACGTTTAGTTATTAAATTTGAGATATTTTAAAAAATCTGGATTTTGTTCTTAAAAATCGATAATAAAATCTCTGGATTATGGATCACTCCATTGTTATCCTTCTGCCATATTTTGCTTCATTCGCTGAACTGCGGCCAAGATGGAGCATCAATTTCAAGCGTTTAGTCACACAAATCGACCCCAGTACTTCGTTTATAAGCCTGGTGCTTATTTTCTCAGTGACTTTTGCCGAACCGCTAAATTACGGGAGCGTAAACAAACCAACATCGATAGTCAAGCGGTGTGTGGGTATCAAACATGAAGATACATTTACCCACACAGCCACTGTGTCACACATATATACACACATACATATATATATACGACGGTCTTCCACTCAGTTTCCGTCTACCAAATTCACTCAAAAAGCTTTTTGGTTGGCCTGGGGCTATAATTAGCGAATACTTGACCAAGGTGCCACATAGTGGGACTGGACTTGAAACCACGTGGTTGCAAAGCGAACTTCTTGACCACAGCACCACGCCTTTTGTATTATATATATATATATATATATATATATATATATGTTTTTTACAATCCAATTCTTGAGATAACTGTCAAATATTTTGTCCGACCCATTTCGAGGTGAGGGGTCATGGAAAATCTAAAAAAAAAAACAGTGTATATTTATTTTTTGTGCATATGTGTGTATGTGGTGGAGGAGGGGGATCGTTTTTGCGTGCTCCCTTCACATTTGCCCCAGTTATCTGTGCATTTGACCGTTTCGGGTCCTTTCTTTGTTTTGTCCCTCGATGGTTTGCTCTTGCGCTGCTTCCATTTCAAATTGAACCCCGCTCTGGTGCCGCTGTTCGGGTGGTGTGTGAGGTGGCGTTTCGAGCGGGTGACTCTGTGCCGCAGCCGCTGCCGTCCCGCCGCCGCCGCCGCCGCCGCACACGTTTCCGAAAGTCACGAGTTCGCTGTGATGGTGGTGGTGGTGGTGGTGGTGAGGCTGTTGGTGGTTGTGAGACATATGTGGTGGGAGTTGTGAAGACGGGTGGGGCGCCGACCGTGCCAGCGGCACCCTGCCGCTGAACAGTTCGTGCGGCGGCAGGTAGATTTGTAGGGCGCAGAACTGGTCCCTGTTCACTGCGCTGTCGTAATGTAAGATGCTGGGACGGGACCCCAAGGAATGTGACTCAACGACCCCTTCATTTTGGCCCAACAATTTAGGGTTAGCCGTTGCACAATTCATACCACTACAGCTATTGTTGCTACTACTACTACTGCTACTATTGCTGCTGCTGCTACTACCACTATTACTACTACTAATAGCATTATTACTACTATTAATACTACTGAGACTACACATATTGTTATCATTATTCTTGATTTGTGAGATTTTCGGAGGTGTGCTGTCCATAATATTTGAAATCGACCAGATTTTCGGTTTGGTATTTTGCGGACCTTGTATTCGAACCGCCGCCGTCGTCGTCACCGCCGTTGTCATCGTCATCGTCGTCGTCGTCGTCGAGGAAGGTGCGGCTGGAAGCGGAAGCGGAGGCGGAAGTTGACTTCTCTCGGACTTCGAGTGTTGCTTCTCGTTCGCCGCGTCACGGCCGCACTGAGCGAAGAATTTCGCCTGGTCCGTTTTGGCCGAGCAGAAAACTACGCGGCCCGCTTTGTTGGCGCCGATCAAAGTAGTCGTGGCCGTTGTTGGCGCCAGGTCCACGCTTGCTAGAGTCGAACTGTGGTCCATACTATTCGAATTTGATTCATCCTCGATAGATGGTTCAGTTGGTGTTTTGCTGTTATCGTCAGTCTTGTTATAATTATCTCCGTCGTCGCTGTTAATACCATCGCGAACATCAAGGTCGCCATTATCGTCAACTTTAACATATTCGTCACCATTATTATTATTATTATTATTATCATTATTATTATTATTATTATTATTATTATTATTATTATTATTATTGTTATTATCGTCATCATCATCATCACCATGAACATCAACATCACGTTCATCATCATCATCATCATCGTCGTCGTCATCACATCCAATTTTCCTTGCAGACGTTGTTATAGACGATGAGACTGGAGACAAAAACGGGTTTCTTTCTGGATGTGGACGGCAAGAATTGCTCAGAGCTGGGCCTGCTATATTGAGCAGGGACGGAATCGGGTGGTAGCAAAGCCGTTTCGAAGAACTGTTAAAGTTTCCGCTTTCCTCCGGATCATCCCGAACATTTAGAACGACTTCCGGTCGGAACTGGTTGGGCGATTCGCCATCTTTTTCGTCCAAACCGGAAACGTCGAGTCTTTCTTCTGCAAAATATGAAAAAAACCCCAGAAAAATGTATTATTAGAACAGGAATTTAAAATACACACACACACACACACACACACACACACACACACACACACACACGTATATGTATTTATATTTATGGTTCAAATGTGCAAAAACAAAAGACAAAGAGGTGAGAGAACAAGAAATAAGTGTATTAGTTTGACGCTCTGGAAAAATGGAAAACTCTTTCACGTTTCGAGCCGACGATCTTCGACAGAAAGAAACTAGGAACGAAAACAGAAGACGGAGAAAGACGTGCCTGAAGTTAGGATCTTTTTTAAAACGGGGGCCACATTTTTCATTAAGGAAACACTTTGAAACTTGGAACACTGGTAGAATGTGTCATATAAAACATCTTTTTCTCTTAGTCTTCTTACAAAAAAAAGAAATCCATAAGTTATTCCATGTGAAAGTTGTCGTATTTCTGTAATTTCAACCAATCACTGACGTCCATTCAGCTGATATACATTAAGTGCCGACTACATAAACAAACGATTCTGAAACAATTCTATCGGTGATAGGGTTAGGGTTAGGGTTAGGGTTAGGGTTAAAGCAAATTTAAAATGAAAAAAGCAAATAAAACGAAGGTATGGAGATTAAATACGCTTTACATCGCTTAATCAGCCAAAGGAGTAAATATAAACAACTGAATACTTGTCAGTGATTGGTTGAAATTATCGAAATAAGACAATTTTTTACATGAAATAAATTCGAATACAAAAATATTTTTCTGTTCTATAACACAAAATAGATAAGTATACGAAGTTTGAAAGTCTTTCGGTACCAAAAACACTACGTAAAACATTAATGAAAAATGTGGCCCCCGTTTTAAAATAGATCCTGAAGTTATATTACAATTTGACTGTTGCTAAGAAGCAACCACAAGGCACAGCCTCATTTTAAAAGCGCGGTAGCTGCTTTCATGGGCTTTGATTGGTTTGATGGTCAGGCTGATAGCGTTGGTTCTCACCAATAATTAGATTTCTAGGTTGAATTTGAACCCAGAGCGCAAACAGCCGGAACAGAGGCACCACCTTCTGTGTGTGTGTGTGTGTAGTCGTGTATGTATGCATATGTTCGTGTCAGTTAGGTATGTTTGTATGCACACAACATACGATGGCTTGCATAATCCATATTTATAAGTATAAATGTATATATATTCACACACACACACACACACACACACACACACTCTATAACAGCTGATTACATGCATAAACTGGTAGTTCTTTACAAGACAATCAGAACGAGTAAAATACAAAACAAAACAAAAACAAACAAACAAAAACACTGGAAACACACGCGTATATTATTGAACATATGCGATGGAAAGGGTATTAAAAAACGCCACCTACTTTTTTTTTCGCGATCAATGTAAATGAATATATCTCTATATAATATATATTTATACATGTGTGTATGTACATATATACATATATTTATGTATGTATATAAATAAAAGAAAAGATTAAGTATGTATCCTTTTTATGAAAAGAAAAAAAAAATTCAAACAAAGCAGACGATTGTCAAACAGCCATCTTTAATTGTCTCAGGCTTGCTCAATCTTTTATATGAATTTTGTAGCATTTGGTGTTTTTTTGGAAACAATTTCAACGGCAAGGTTATTACAACAGTCCAGCTGTGCCGTCAATATATATTTATAAAAATATATATGTATATATATAAAAAAGACTGGATAAGAATGGAATCAACAATTTGATGTCTTTTACTTAGAATAATACACGAGCGATGCAGGTAAGGAAATAGACGGGGGGTGAATGACGACAGTTGAACGCGTTATTGCAAATGGCTGACTTTGCTAAACTTCATTCTTTCTTCTCTCTTTTGTCTTTTCTTTCTCAGGAAATCTCGCAGGTGTTATATGTATATATATATATATATATATATATATATATATATATATATATATATATATACACACACACACATATATATGTATATTTTTTTCTTTTTACTCGTGGTTTTAACAATTGAAAACTTGAATGAGAACCTGGACCTGCGGCTTTTGTTAATTTTATAAAGAACTTTTCATGTAAATGGATCACAATCGACAAAACACATCGATTTTAAATTTTCTTCTCCGCTACCCCACACCCGCCTCGCCGTTCTTTTCTTTTCTTTTTCTATTTATCTATTTTCTTTAAAAAAATCACTACTTCGTATATCTATCTATCTATCTATCTACCGCCTGACCGTCGTTCCTTGTCCCGACCCTACCATCACCAAACTGGAGCGCATCCTCTTCCGCTTCTTGTGGAAAGGAAGCGTTCCGATGGTTAGGCGATCCGTTTGCTGCCAACACCCGTTAAAAGGAGGACTGGGCATGCCGTGGTTGATGATGCGCAGACACGCGCTGAGACTGCGACATCTCCGGCTCTACGTAGACAGCGGTGAACAGGTGTGGTCACCGTTTGTGCGGCGCGCTTTCCCGCAGCTCGTCTCCATGACCGAACTGCAGTCATGGATCAAGAAGAGGCCGAGGAAGGGCGAATGGCACCGCGAGTGTCGCGCTGCTCTTCGGCAACTCCAACAACCCGGGTCAACCTTGAGCGACTGCATCACAACTAACGCATTCTATAGTGGATTAGTGGAGGGAAGGTACGACGACGATCTCGGGGCGAACCTGGGCGTCGACGAGGAATACCTGACCCGCCTGTTTAAGACGACCTTCGGGCCGGGACCTATGGACAACTTCCAGAGATCCCTGGCCTGGCAGTGCTATCGAGAAGCACTACCCGTTCGGGATAAGCTCTACAGGCATGGCTCGAGAAACACGGGGCCGACCTGTCCGAGATGCCGGCAGAGCGACGAAACCGTTCTGCACGCACTCGTACAGTGTCCCACCATTTCCGAGCTGTGGGCTTACGTCGAACAACTGCTATCGCGTGTGGGACGAGTCGGTCTATCAGCCGAGTCTATCGTGAATATTGTCGCGCCTCCTTCCTTTAAACGGGAAGGAAGAGCTATTTTCATCGTACTTGTGGCTATGGCGAAAGAATGTGTATGGTGGACGCGTCTGAAAGGTCTAGAGACAAAGACTTTCCTCTCTGGGCAATCTCTCATCAACTTCTTCAAGTATCACCTGAAGAGGAAGTTGAGAGTAGAAAGGGAAGTCTTGTCTAGTGAATGCTTCAAAAAAAGATGGGTGAATGTAGCAAGGATGGCACGTGTGAACGACGGAGCCATCTTGAGCATAACCCTATGAACAAGAAAAAAAAATAAAACAAAAAGGCAAAAGAGAGTCACTTACTGTTATAGTTTCTTCAATGAGAATATTGACCAAGGTTACCGTGGTCTTTTCCGTGGGCTTTTCCTTCCACGGCTAAACCTAAACTGTCCTCCCCTCTTTTTACACGAGAACATTACTGTGTGATACACGATCCCTATTGATCGGCCTTTCCTTTTCTTTTTTTTTCGATCCCTTTTGATCGAACTGCCCCTTTTTCCCTTCCTACGATCCCTTTTGATCGACACCACCAATTTTTTTTTTTTTTTTTTTTTTTTTTTCCTTCCTTCCCCCTCCCAAAAAGAAAAGCTCTACATTGTATTTGTCCCATCTTCGTTGAGCCCTGTGTGGCTAATAAAAGAAATGTATCTATCTATCTATCTATCTATCTATCTATCTATCTATCTCTTTGTCTGACTGTCAACCTATTTGTTTGTCTATCTGTCTGTCTGTTTGTCTGTCTATCTCTCTGTCCGCCTGTCTATCTATCTATCTATCTATCTATCTATCTATCTATCTATCTATCTACCTATCTATCTATCTATCTACCTATCTATCTATCTACCTACCTATCTATCTATCTATCTATCTATCTATCTATCTATCTATCTATCTATCTATCTATCTATCTATCTATCTACCTACCTATCTATCTATCTATCTATCTATCTATCTATCTATCTATCTATCTATCTATCTATCTATCTATCTATCTGTATGTCTGAATGTCTATGTATGTATGTATGTATGTATGTATGTATGTATCTATCTATCTGAGCTTTTGTGTGTAATCATATATATTTGTACATGTATGTATATGTATAGTAAATATGTATGTTTGCAAATATATGTACATATATGTGTATGTGTATATGTGTATGAATAAATACACGTACACGTATGTATGTATGCATGTATATACATATATATTTATCTGTTTCAGTAATTTGACTGTGGCCATGCTGGAGCACCGCCTTTTAGTCGAACGAATCGACTCCTGGACTTATTCTTTGTATGCTTAGTACTTATTCTTTCAGTCTCTTTTGCCGAACCGCTGAGTTACGGGAACGTAAACACACCAAAATCGGTTGTCAAGCGATGGTGGTGGTGGGTCTAACAAACACAGACACAAAAGCACGCACATGAATATATATATATATAACGAAGCTAAATCACACACTGTCACTTCTATTTTGCCCTCGTCACACATCGACATCCACAAAAAAACAAAAAAAAACAACAACAACAACACAATAAACCCACCTTCGTCAAACAACGACGAGTCGTCCTTCTGATCCGAACTCCTATCGGGATAATAGTCATGTCTTGAGTCCGAGCCGTCCTTCGCCGCCACGACGTCGTCGTCCAGCGCATCTTTGTCCTTGCTTGACCAAGTCATCTTATTCTCCTTCTTCAGTCGGCGCCGGGCGTTGGCAAACCAGGTGGACACTTGGGTGAGGGTCATTTTGGTGATAATCGCCAGCATGATCTTCTCGCCCTTGGTCGGGTAAGGGTTCTTGCGGTGCTCGTAGAGCCAGGCCTTGAGAGCGTTCGTTGTTTCCCGGGTGGCGTTCTTCCGCCGGTTGGTGGCGCTGTTGTAATCTAGCGCCTGGTAACTGGAAAAAGACAGAAAGAACAAAACATATGTAGCGTGATTGTTTTACACACACACACACACACACACACACACACACACACACACACACACACACACACACACACACACACACACACACACACACACACGCCGTAATCTCTAGCCATATCGCGGTTCACCTATCGCGGTTTATTATTTAAGCTTACGTCGATTCCTCCGTGTTTTTTTTTTTTTTTGCATTTATGATAAAATAAATATATACAAATTATAAGAATAATAAAAAATATATATATACAGTACTTCGCGGTTTCTACTTCGCGGTTTCTACTTCGCGGTTTCTACTTCGCGGTTTCTACTTCGCGGTTAAACACAATCTCACCACCTTTTACATTTTCTGTTGTGTCTGGGGAGAGTCATTTTCTTATTTCTTTATTGCCCACAAGGGACTAAACATAGAGGGGACAAACAAGGACAGACAAAGGGATTAAGTCGATTACATCGATCCCAGTGCGTAACTGGTACTTAATTTATCGACCCCAAAAGGATGAAAGGCAAAGTCGACCTCGGCGGAATTTGAACTCATAACGTAACGGCAGACGAAATACCTATTTCTTTACTGCCCACAAGAGGCTACACACAGAGAGGACAAACAAGGACAGACAAACGGATTAAGTCGATTATATCGACCCCAGTGCGTAACTGGTACTTAATTTATCGACCCCGAAAGGATGAAAGGTAAAGTCGACCTCGGCGGAATTTGAACTCAGAACGCAGTGGCAGACAAAATACCGCTAAGCATTTCGCCCGTCGTGCCCACGTTTCTTATTTCTTTATTGCCCACAAGGGGCTACACACAGAGGGGACAAACAAGGGTAGACAAAGGGATTAAGTCGATTACATCGACCCCAGTGCGTAACTGGTACTTAATTTATCGACCCCGAAAGGATGAAAGGCAAAGTCGACCTCGGCGGAATTTGAACTTATAATGTAACGGCAGACGAAATACTGCTAAGCATTTCGCCCGGCGTGCTCACGTTTCTGCCAGCTCGCCACCTTTTACGTTTTCTGTTGTCTCTGGGAAGAGTCATTCTCTTTTGGTGCCTTTTAATCTGACACACGCACCGGTGAAATTTCCACTTATTTCTTTTCAATTTGCTAAAATTTTCGTTGCATCAAACCTTTCAGAAAAGGTTGCAAGTCCTTTGTAAGAAAATTTTTTTTGCATATACTTCTTGTACTGCAGAGAACAATGATATATAATTAATGAAATTAAATTAATTAAATTTAATTATTTCTATTCAACCATGATTTTGCATGATTTTAATATCGCTGTTCGAAACGATCGTCTCCATGAATTAAAACTCTCTTATATTCTATGGGATTCCTTTCCATAACATACCATATACAAGTATTATTTTGATATTCGCAAACTTACGCCTGTAAGCTACCAGCAAAATATTAGAAATCTTTTTTTTTTTTTTTTGGAACCCTCCAAGGTTGATAGTGCGGGTATAGGGTTCTACTTACTAGCTACTGTAGGAATGTGCCGCCAAAACTGCTGGGTCGTATGTATAACAAGATGGGGGAACGGGCGCCGAACCTGCCGTTAGTGCTTTCCAGGGGTCTGTAGGACGTTCAATGTCGTAACCAGTCGCGGGAACCGGCTTCTGGTGGGAGAATAAAAAGGAAAAAAAAATTCATTAAAGAAAGTGTTATATTATATGGTTAACATATAGTTATATATTTAAATGTCTGTACAATATATCGTTACAATATAATATATAAATATTCTTTTCACCTCTAGGCACAAGGCCCGAAATTTGGGGGGAAGGGGCCAGTGGATTAGATCGACCCTAGTACGTAACTGTTACTTAATTTATCGACCTCGAAAGGATGAAAGGCAAAGTAGATATATATATTTATATATAATTGTTAAAAAGGACAACAAACGTCAAGGTAAAGCAAACATCTCAAGTCATATACATTATTATTATCGGAAATCCGTTACAGAACTTACCTAGCGTACCTAATCGTTTAGATCACCTGTGAACTAAACCCCAATATTATATATATGTATATATATATATATATATATATATGTGTGTGTGTGTGTGTGTGTGTGAGTAAAAATAAATACAAAAAAAGGGTTTTGTATGATCGTGTATAGAGGAATATATTATTTTATTTAAAAGAGTTCCAACTCTGTTTTTTATGTTTTATTTATATTCTTGTAAAATTAATGTGGGATATAGAATATGGAATATATAATATATAATATAAAAATGGATGGTACAATGAAATGAAGTATTGAATGTCTTATTGAATATATGGAATATGTCTTATTGAATATATGAAATATTGAGTGTCCAATATAAAGGATTAAATATATAAAGGCGAATACGTATTTTCAATACCTTGTGGTATTCATCATGGCCTGTATTTGACAGACTGTAACAGTATATGATTCAGCTTATCAAACACTGTTTAATAAATTTATTCATATTTATATAATGGAGATTAGATTTTGGAATAGAAAATAATTTTTATTTTTTCATGTTGCTATACAAATTTGTTTCGTAGAAAAAACTTAGATATTCACCAAAAAAAAAGGAAGAAAATAAACATGATTGTCAAATTTTGTCCTCTTCAGTAACTGGAATGAAAACTAGAAACTAAAAAATATGTTAGACGTACAAAGATTTTCTCTTAGTCATCATTTTGATATTATTGTGTAAGTTCTTGTAATATGGCTCTGTGAAATCATATATACATGTCTATTCAAAACTCCTTTAAAACTCCTTTGGCATCAGTCGGCATTCTGGAAGAAACGATTTCCCAGCTACCTTAGCTCTTTACATTGGATGCTACAAGTGGTAGGACAGATAGGATGTTAGGCGTCACTTAGTCGGCGTTCTGGAAGATATGGTATTTCAGCAACTTCAGCTCTTTGCCTTAGAGTACTACATGCAGTAGGGCGGCAGATAATAATGAAAATACTTACCAGTGGTGCGTAAAACGCCGAGGGTTCAGTCCCTAGTAAAGCAGAAGGTGACAGCCCGGTCGTCGTATAGATATGCTCCCTCAAAGATGCAGGCATGCGCGGGTATGTGGCCAGAAGAGCAGGGTGTAGTTGGCAGGTGCAGGTTGACTGGCCGGTACAAGGGTCCGTCACAATCGGTCGTCCGTTCTCGCAACACGTTGGCGACGAGGTCGATGATGAGGTCACGGCGGCTGCCGCTGCCGCTGCTGCCGCGGCTGCCGCAGCTGCTGTTGCTTGGCCTAAGTTGCTGCCGGACAGTAGTAACTAAAGAGAGAGAGAGAGAGAGAGAGAGAGAGAGAGAGAGAGAGAAAGAAAAAAAGAGAGGGATTAGAGATGAACCATGGTTGAGAAGAAAAGTTTCATTGCATCATGGTGCCTTTCACTTTTTCTAGTTAAACATTATTAACTCAGTGGTTAGAGCGTCGGGCTCACAATCATGTGGTAATGAGTTCGATTCCCGGACAGGGCTGTGTGTTGTATCCTTAAGCAAGACACTTTATTTCATGTTGCTCCGGCAGAGGGTGATGGCGAACCTTGCTGTCCTCTTTCACCACAACTTTCTCTCACTCTTACTTCCTGTTTCTGTTGTGCCTGTAATTCAAAGGGTCAGCCTTGTCACGCTGAATATCTCCCCGAGAACTTCGTTAAGGGTACACGTGTCTGTGGAGTGCTCTGTCACTTGCACGTTAATTTCACGAGCAGGCTGTTCCGTTGATCGGATCAACTGGAACCCTCGACGTCGTAAGCGACGGAGTGCCAACAACAAGTGTGGAAATTAAATGAAGGGAAAAAAAATAAAATGGAAGGCAAATGAAAACCGGAAACGGAAATACGAAATGATAGTTGAAAATAGACATTAAAGGGGTAAAAACTACAATGATAATAATAACATATACAAATATACAAAAAACTTGGCCAAAATCCAAACCATGTCAAAGCGGAACCAAGAAATCCAAGCAGCGTGTAAATTGAGAAGCAAATAACTGTGTGTGAGAGATTCTCACACCCTTTCAATAACACTATCTATCTATCTATCTATCTATCTATCTATCTATCTAAGTACACACACAATACATTATACATACCCACACAAATACAAAACACACAGACACATACACACTTGCATATATGCATATACACACGCAAGTACATACATATATATATAGATATGTATACACACATATATACATATATATGTTTATCTACTAGTCTATCTATCTGTCTGTTTATCTATCTGTCTATGCACACACACAATACATTATATATATTTCGTATATTACCTATTTAGACATATAGCTACACACAATCATATATATGTATATGTGTGCACACACATATATATATATATATATATATATATATATATATATATATGTATATATATGTGTGTGTGTGTGTGTGTGTGTGTGTGTGTATTTGTGTGTATATATGTGTGTGGGTATGTAAGAGTATATATGCATGTCTGTATGCATATATGCAAGTGTGTATGCGTGTGTGTTTGTTCGTATTTGTGTGGGTATGTATGTGTATGTGTATGCATGTACAGTATGTGTGTGCGTGTATGTGCATGTACGTACGTATGCGTGTATCTACACATTTATACGTATTCATAAATACCTATATCTGCTTACATCTTATTGTATATATACATACGTCTGCTTATCTATGTACCTGTGCATACATCCATACAAACACACAAACTCAAGTGCTGATGATGTATAAGTAACGTGAACATCTCCGCGTAAGTGACGGTCGGCTGATTTCTAACGAGCGATTTGAACAGCCTTAATAACCACACCAAACAGGTAAAATACGGAAAAATTAATCACCAAACAGACATAATAATTGACTGAAAAATCTTCACTAACTTATGACAAATTCGTGTACACAATCTGGCGCCTTGTCAGCGGGCGGGAGGACCTACACGACACGAGGCAAACCGTAGGCGGTCGAAGCAATGTACTCGAGTTCAGGAGTATGGATTGTTACGGTAACTACTGGAGCGTTGGCAGGACAATACAGGCTACCCCTGTAAGATTTACGATGGTATATTATCACCCTTGATACCCAAGATATATATATATATATATATATATATATATATATATATATATATATCACTGGTTTTCTTCCTTGCTATACGTTATGATGGGGTCAACGATGTGTTATGCGGTCTTACGGAAGGCTCGTATGTCTGAATGTCTGCCTGTTTACTTATTTGTCTGTCCGTCTGCCTGCCATAGTGTGTGTGTGTGTAAGTGTGTGTGTGTGTGTGTGCGCCCGTGGTGTGCTTGTGTGAGTGTATGAATCTGTGTCTGGCGGTTTGTGAACCTATCAAGAATCGGTTGTCCTGTTTCAACATATCTTTTTTGAACACTAAATAAGTCTACACACGCGCACACACACACACACACACACACACACACACACACACACACACACACACACACACACACACACACACACACACACACACACACGCTACTATGACCGCGAGTCCGCTGCCCTAACCACTGGGCCATTGCGCCTCCACGCAAAAATATATAATACAAAGGAAACCAATACCGAATGCAGATGGCTCTGTGTGGTCGTTCCATCTGCTAGAAATAGCAGTGAAATCTTCCTCAAATTTTACACACAACTTGTATTATAGTGCTGTCTGGTTTAAGATGAAATAATTGCTGGAAAGAAACATGATGGTCATGGAGGGACTGACTTGGATCATAGGAATGTTGGAGCAGTAAAAGTGCTAGAAAGCAACAACAAAACTGTAAGATCAACAATAACAACAACAACAACAACAGCGATTAGAGCAGCAACAGCAGCAGCGCCAACAACGACATCAACAACAGCAGCAGCAATACCATCAGCAACAACATCAACAGCAACAACAACAAGAAAAACCCCCAACAGCAGCAACGGCAACAACAACAACTTCTGCTAGTACTACAGCGACAGCAACTACGACCAATCCAGCAGCAACAAGAACAACCACAACAACAACTGCATGCCGAGTCGTTGATCAACTTTGCTGTCCCGACACCAACATCACTAACACTTCATTAGTTCCAACATGTAAACCAATAAACCAAACTCCTACTGCTCCTCTTTCAATTTCTTCTCCCCCCCCCCCCCACCACCACGCCTACTACTACTGCAACCACCATACGCGGTTCTATCCCATCCCCGGATTGTCCTACATCCCACCACCGTACCCGGTTGTCAAGGAACAACGATCAGTAAACGCATGCAAGTGACTTGGTTTCTGTGTTTAAACTTCCTTTCTCTTCTTCCTATGTTACTTTTTATTCGGTTGTTTTGTTAACACACACTACTGAACGGGCCGGCTTTTGTTTTCGCCATGTTCATTCATATATTTAGACTGGGCAAACGAACGGGAACGATTGGAGAGATGGCATGGTGCTGTTTGTATATTGTGTGTATGTATGTGTATGTGTGCGTGTTGTTATACATGTGTGTGCGTGTTAACAGCATTTATTATATATATACATATATATATATATATATATATATATATATATATATATATATATATATATATATATATATATATATATATATATATATACACACACATATACGCACACAAATAAAATGACGCTCTTGTGTTGCCTTTTTGTGCTCATTGCCTAATATATAAACACACATACATACTTACATC
>NC_142957.1:10654163-10661663 GCF_046866305.1 Octopus bimaculoides | reverse complement strand
TGGAGCGTCTCTGTCAATCGACAGCTACCACTGCCTGTATAATCCCTACAACCACCAGTAGCACCACCAAACCAGAATGAAACTGCATAACAAGCGAAAGCAAGCAGTGATCAAAATCCGATGAAGTGGTCGCGTTTGGAACGTCTCCAGACGTGACTGCTCCATTAGACCTGATACTAGGTTAAGCCACGACTAGAACCACCACTACAACATCCACTAAACTAGAACGAAAAACTATGATGGATAAACCAAGCTTTGGACCAAATCAGAATAGATGGTCACGTTTGGAACGTCTCTGATCATATGACGGCTCCAACAAACCACCGCCACCGCTACTACTGTCGCCACTTCCACCAACCCAGAAGGAAAATGTGTGACAAGCGAAAGCAAGTTGTGACCAAAATGGGATTAGATGGTCACGTTTGGAACGTCTTTAGTCAGGTGATTGCTTCATTAGACTTGATATTAAGTTAAAAACACGACCCCCCCCCACCCACCGCACAACCACCATCAAACCAGAACGGAAAATCATGACCAGTGAAAACCAAGCTCTTGACAAAGATCAGAATAGTTTGTCACGTTTGGAACGTCTCTGGTCATGTGACGGCCCCCAGATCTGATATTAAGCTACACGACGACCACCACCACTGCAATCACTACAACCGCGGCTACTTCCACCACTACCACCAAACCAGAATGAAAATGTGTAACAGGCGAAAACAAGCTGTGACCAAAATCAGAAGAGAAGGTCGCGTTTGAACGTCTCTGGTCAAGTGATACGCTAAACTACATCCGCGACCCCCACCACAGCCACAATGAAATGCGAGAACAAGCGAAAAACAAGATGTTGCAATTTTGTTTTCAATGTCGTCTGCTTCGTAATGGCTGACTCCTCTTCTATCTCATAGCGTGTCAAATTTACACAGGGTAAAGTGATAGGGTTAGTTTCCTGCCCGTACACACAAATATGGCCTGTTTGGCTTCCGTGGCGAGCTATTTCAGTGAAATTTGAATAATGGAAGGTTAGGGGTCGACACGAAAACACGCTCTGCAATGCGAGTTATCTTATCTGTTTTCATTCATTCATACATACATACATTATATTATATATATATATATATATAGGTACATACATACATACATTATATTATATATATATATATATATATAGGTACATACCTACCTATCTCCAAACATACATAAATACATACTTGTAAACGTATATATATATACGTAATGTATATGCATTAACCCTGAAAGTGAGTTTGTACGACCTGTAAATATACGGTTCTAACATGAGAGTATGTGTGTATTGGATATGTACGTGTTTGTTGTATATGAGGGCGGTACGGTGTACGAGTGGGTGAGCATATATATGAGCGTGCTTATGTGTATATGTATGTGTCTGTAAATATGTGTGTCTATGTATGTATATGTGTGTGTGTATGTGAATATATATATATATATATATATATATATATATATATATATATATATATATATATATATATATATACAGTATGCAGTGAATAAATTGTCTATATTACGCAAAAATGAAAATAACACTCACGTCTCATTCTAACAGATATATTTACCAAAATTTCCTTAAAATATCTTGAAATAACTAAAGAGTAAATTTATTCAATAAAATCGCCATTGGCTTCAGTCACTATCTCCAGACGACTTCGGAGCCTCCTGCACCTCGACTGGATGATTGTTAAAGTTGGTGACTGCTGCCATAATCCTTGCCTGCAGTTCATCTTTGGTGTTACAAGGAGTTTTGTTGGTCTCTCGCTCAACTGCACTTCACACATAATAATCAAGTGGGCTGCAGTCTGGGGAGTTGGGTGGCCAGATGTTAGGGGTGATGTGGTCGCAGAAATTGTCTGACAGCCATGACTGGGTTCTCCTGCTTGTGTGGCATAGTGCAGAGTCCTGTTGCCAGACATAGGGTCTTCCAGCAGCAGCCCTGTTGATCAAGGGCAGCACTAACTCCTCCAGGCACTTGATGTAGGCCTCCGTGTTGAGTCTGAGGCCGTGTGGGAAGATGAATGGCGGCATCACTAGTGATCCCTCCAAAGGCCATGATGTTGACTGGATGGTTGATTTTTATCACTCTCGGTATATGCTTTGGGGGCATGGCAAGCCAACGGTTCTATGTGTTCACCATCTGATCCTAGCAGAATTTTTTCTCGTCTGAGAAAAATCAAAGCATGTTTGGTTGGAGGAGATGCTTGAGTTTGTTCAAAAGCTTCCTGGCGCACGCAGTCTTTCCGCTTGTCCTTGATGGCTTGGGATTAAAAAAAAATTGGCCCTTTCTCATCTTGTATGAGGAATACCGAATGTCTTCATGCACTACTTGCCTGATAAGAAACTCAGACATTTCCATGTCCCTAGTGATGGATCTCATTGACTTAGGGGGTCAATCATGGCATCTCACCAACAAGTTCACTTCTTTTCTTATCAGAATGATCAGTGAGAGTTTTCCGAGCTGCCGTACGTTCATAATCACCATCATGCTGAGAATGGCTCTGAACATTAATCAGCCCCTACACAGACACTCTAGAAGAGGGAGACCGAGGATGAGATATATTGATGCCTTAAGAACAGACACTGGTCTCTAGGAGACGCAGGACATGGCAATGACGATGAGAAGATACGGATGAATTCGAAGAAAAAGAAGAATTTGAAGACGAACTGGAAGACGAATGGGAATAAAGAGGAATTGAAAAGAAAAATTGAAGGAATGAAGGAGATCTGGACGAAAGAAAAAGAATTGGAAGAAGAATTGGAAGACGAAGGAGAATGAAGAATTGGAAAGAAAAATTAAAAGAATTATAAGATTGGAAAAGAAGAAAATTTGAAGGAAAATTGGAAGAAAAGAGTTTGAAGGAGAATTGGAAGAAGAAAAATTGGAAGAAGAAATAAAAGAATTTGAAGACGAAGGAGAAAGAAGAATTAGAAAGAAAAATTAAAAGAATTATAAGATTGGAAAAGAAGAAAATTTGAAGGAATATTGGAAGAAAAGAGTTTGAAGGAGAATTGGAAGAAGAAAAATTGGAAGAAGAAATAAAAGAATTTGAAGACGAAGGAGAAAGAAGAATTAGAAAGAAAAATTAAAAGAATTATAAGATTGGAAAAGAAGAAAATTTGAAGGAAAATTGGAAGAAAAGAGTTTGAAGGAGAATTGGAAGAAGAAAAATTGGAAGAAGAAATAAAAGAATTTGAAGACGAAGGAGAAAGAAGAATTGGAAAGAAAAATTAAAAGAATTATAAGATTGGAAAAGAAGAAAATTTGAAGGAAAATTGGAAGAAAAGAGTTTGAAGGAGAATTGGAAGAAAAAATAAAAGAATTTGAAGACGAAGGAGAAAGAAGAATTGGAAAGAAAAATTAAAAGAATTATAAGATTGGAAAAGAAGAAAATTTGAAGGAAAATTGGAAGAAAAGAGTTTGAAGGAGAATTGGAAGAAGAAATAAAAGAATTTGAAGACGAAGGAGAATAAAGAATTGAACAGGAAGAATTAAAAGAATAAAGAAGAATTTCAAGAATGAAAAAGAACTGGAAGAAGAAAAAGAGTTTGAAGAATTGGAAGAGGATACAAACGAATTAGAAGAAAAATTGGAAGAAGAAATGAAAGGGGGAAAGAACGATTGTTATGAGAGGGAAAATTGAGCTAATCGAACATCTGACAGTTACGTGTTAATCCGACAACGGATTTTCTTCAATATGGCTGTTTACAGCGATGTCTGCCGCTAATGTTTCTCAATGTTTGGACAAATTGCTGTGTGGATCGTTTAATAGGGGGCCTCGTCTAACTTGACCCCTAAATACTTCACAGACGGCATTGAAACGATGGTTAGAGCGACGTGGCTTCCCACGGAAACGATCCACGTATAAAGATGTCGGTGGTGGTGGTGGTGGTGGTGGTGGTGGTGGTGGGGGAACTGCGGAATGATAATGGCGGATGTTGTGGTGATGGCGGTGTGGTGGTTGTTTACTGTCGATGGTAGTGGTGGTGGTGGTGGTGGTGGTGGTTGTGGTGGTGGTGGTGGTGGTTGTGGTGGTGGTGGTGGTGGTGGCGGTGGTGGTGGTGGTGGTGATGGTGGTGGTGGTGGCGGTGGTGGTGGTGGTGGCGGCGGTGGTGGTGATGGTGGTGGTGGTGGTGGTGGCGGCGGTGGTGGTGATGGTGGTGGTGGTGGTGGTGGTTGTGGTGGTTGTGGTGGTGGTGGTGGTGGTGGTGGTGGTTGTGGTGGTTGTGGTGGTGGCGGTGGTGGTGGTCGTGGGTGGCGTGGGTGTATTAACCTATCCAATGTGCCGATAATTTACATTGATTTGTAAACAGCACAGCGTGGAAAATGTGTTGTATGTGTGCGCGCGCGTGTGTGTGTGAATGTGTATATACATATATATATATATATATATAGTGTGAATGAGTATATATATATATATATATATATATATATATATATATATATATACTGAGTATATATATATATATATACTCATACAGACATGTAAACACGGTAAAAAATATTGAACGTATCAATCACCAGGTTTTGTTTTAAAAAAAACACTTCAATTACTTAAATGTCGCTATATTCCCCCCTGCTCTATCATCATCATCATCATCATCATTATTATTATTATTATTATTATTATTATTGTTATTATTGTTATTATTGTTATTATTATTATTATTATTGTTATTATTGTTATTATTATTGTTATTATTGTTATTATTATTATTATTATTATTATTATTATTGTTATTATTGTTATTATTATTATTATTATTATTATTATTATTATTATTATTATTATTGTTATTATTGTTATTATTATTGTTATTATTGTTATTATTATTATTATTATTATTATTATTATTATTGTTATTATTGTTATTATTATTATTATTATTATTATTATTATTATTATTATTATTGTTATTATTGTTATTATTATTATTATTATTATTATTATTATTATTATTATTATTATTATTAAGGCGGCGAGCTGGCAGAATCGCTAGCACACCGGGCGAAATGCTGAGCGGTATATTGCCCGTAGCTACGTTCTGAGTTCAAATTCCACCGAGGTCGACTTTGCCTTTTTATTCTTTTCAGGGTCGATAAATTAAGTACCAGCCAAGTACTGAGGTCGATGTAATCGACTTAACCCTAACCCCCCTCCTTCTCCCCCCAATTTTTTTCAGGCCTTGTGCCTACAGTAGAAAGGATTATTATTATTATTATTGCTACACCTCTATCACACCGGCCTTTTTTTTTGTTTCTTCTTTAAACTTTTGGATATCAAGGGATATCATGTCCCTTCCTTTTCCTTGTATTCCTTGTATCCTTTTTTTTTTGTTGCTTAATTATTTTATCATTTCATCGTATGTTGCCCCTACACTTTATGTCTGTCTTTGTATCGGCCCCCCCCCTCGTTCTTCGCTCCGGTGGCAAATAAATGAAACCATTATTAATATTATTATTATTTGTATTCGTCATTCCCATCGTCATTATTATTGTTTTCCACGTAAATACGTGATGAGATGAAGGATTTAAAGCGAAGTCAAAGGTTAACCTCAGTTTTCACAGATTGATTGAGAGCAAACGGAGAAACACTCATACGCACGCACACACATACACACACCTCTAATTTTTCCATTGAAGCAGCCGACTTTACAAAACCTTCATCTAGTTTCGCCGCAGTTACAGGCGACGATGATAAAAAAAAAACTCGAAGGATTATCTATCAATCGATACTGAATTTACTCGGTGTTACTTTCCTGTGGTCTGTTTTAGTGTTCAAAATATGTCTACAATCATGGCCGACCAGCCGACGGGAACGTGAAATTATGTCAGAGCCAACCAACCAATCAGATAACAGGACGAATGAACGAATGTTCTGCTACTGGCGCGGCAGACGACCAGCCGACTGGTTGATGGATCGGTATTTCTGTGCTTATGTGTATGCGTACGTGTGTGTGTGTGTGTGTGTGTGTGTGTGTATTCATGTGTGCGTATGCATGTGTGTGTATGCATGTGTGTGTGTGTATGCGTGCGTGTGTATTTGTGCATATATATGTATGTGAATATATGTATGTGTATATGGGTCTCTGTGTACGAGTGTTTGTATGTATGTATGTGTATACGTACGAGCGTGTGTGAGTGTGTGTATATATATATATATATATATATATATATATATAGGCGCAGGCGCGGCTGTGTGGTAAGAAGCTTGCTTCCCAACCACATGGTTCCAGGTAGAATCCTACAGTGTAGCACCTTGGGCAAGTGTCTTCTACTATAAGTACTAGGCTTACAAAGAATAAGTCCTGGGTCGATTTGTTCGACTAAAAAGGCGGTGCTCCAGCATGGCCGCAGTCAAACGACTGAAACAAGTAAAAGAGTTAAGAGTATATACACACATATCGACATGTGTGTGTGTGTGTGTGTGTGTGTGTGTGTATATATACAGATATATACACACACACACATGTGTTTATGCGCGCATAACAATATACTGTTAATGTTCTTTATATTTATAGGCAAACACTGATAATGCATAATGTGCATTTATTAAAAAAACACGCACATGTTCATAAAAATCTACACACACACACACACACACACACACACACACACACACGTAAATGTGTGTGTGTGTGTGGTTCTATTTATATGTATGTAAAGATTATGTGTGTATGTATGTATATCGATCGAAGCGTTATTTTGCTTAAACAGCAATATTTCTTACAAAAAGAACACCATCTTACATATCATTATGTTGTTGTTGTTGTTGTTGTTGTTGTTGTTGTTGTTGTTGTTGTTGTTATCATAGTTGTTATTGTCGTTGTTTGTTTTTCTATTAAAATATAATAATAAAAAAAATACAACGACAACAGCAACAACAAAAGAATAGCTTTCAATATAAAACCACCTGTTTCTGGTACTTGCGTAAGTCAGTGTAGCTTTCATACCCATCTCCCCACCTTTTCTTTGTGTGATTTAAAAAAAAAAATGATAATGCTGATGGTAGCGGTGATTGTAGTGACTGTCGTGTCCTCTGATTCCTCTCTCTCTCTCTCTCTCTCTCTCTCTTTCTGTTTCAATATATTTGTGCGTACAAATGTATGTATATGTAGATATTCACACGAGATATATGAGGTGGGGGTCAGGAAGCAGGATAATATGCTGGGGCTGCGTGGGAGTGAAGCATGTGTCGAGGCGGAAGGAGTAGGGATGGGTAGGTGTCGAATGGAGGTGGGTTAAGTAAGAAGAGTGGGGGATTGGTGAACTGTGTGTGTATGGTATATATATATATATATATATATATACACACACACACATACATACATACATACATACATACATACATACACACACACACACACATATATATATATATATATATATATATATATATATATATATATATATATATATATATACACATATACATACACGCACACATACATATATATATGTTGGTATAC
>NC_142957.1:10644163-10646663 GCF_046866305.1 Octopus bimaculoides | reverse complement strand
ATTTATCGATCCCGAAAGGATGAAAGGCAAAGTCGACCTCGGCGGAATTTGAACTCAGAACGTAACGGCAGACGAAATACCGCTAAGCATTTCGCCCGGTGTGCTAACGATTCTGCCAGTCGTAATAATCCTTTCTACTATAGGCACAGGACCTGAAATTTTAAGGGGGAGGGGGCGTGGAGTAGATTACATCGACCCCAGTGCGTAAATGGATTTATCGACCCTGAAAGGATGAAAGGCGAAGTCGACCTCGGTGGAATTTGAACTCAGAACGTACCTTGGGTCTTATTCTTAGTGCAAGTTTTTGAAGAGTGCAGATCGATGTTAACAGTTATTTTTTTAAAGCTATAATGGAAGTGACATAGGAGCATATTCGGCATATTTTGCTTTAAAAGGCAACAACGCAACGGAAAGTGCGAGGAATATTAATACAGTATACGGGGATCGGACAATAAGCGTAAGCCAGTGTCAACGGTAGTTCCAGATATTCCGAGCCGGAAACTACAGCCTAGAAGACGAGCCTCGTACTGGAAGATCTCGACGAGGGCGTCCTGCATAATCTGGTGGAACACAATCCCATCGTAACTGTTGGGAAACTAGCAGAGAAGCTTCGATTTGGTCATTCAATCAGTCATTGAAGTCAGCGCTAGAAGAAAAACGGCCATCTTTGGTTTCAAGACGAAAGGTGTTCTTCCATCAGGATACTGCTCGGCCACATACAGCGAGGGTGACATCCCAAAGGCTGGAACAGTTTGAATGGGAAACGATGCCGCACCCACCATGTTTTCCCCATTTGATTATCATTTATTCCATAGTCATTTGGACGGAATAAATATGAATTTGTAGACGAGATCAGAACAGTACTGGAGGAGTATTTTTCGTGATGGATAAGTGACTTTTGGAAGAGGGGCCTTGCAAGTCTACCAGGTAGATGGAAGAGTGTTGTAGAAAATGAAGGAGAATATATTTTAGATTAAAAAAGAACTTTGTTTATCTTAATTTTGAAAAATAAAAGAAGTATAAAAAACCAGATTATTTATTGGGATGACCCAATATATAAACATATATATTATAGAGGCGCTGGTGTGGCTGTGTGGTACGAAGCTTATTTCCCAGCTACATGGTTCTGGGTTCAGTCCCACTGCATGGCACCTTGGGCAAGTGTCTTCTACCATAGCTTCAAGCCAACCAAAGCCTTGTGAGTGGATTTGATAGACGGAAACTGAAGCCCCTTGTATGTATGTATATATATATATATATATATATATATATATATATATATATATATATGGGGTTGTGTGTATCTTTGTGTCTGTTTGTCCCCCCCCCCCATCCCCGCTTGACAACCGGTGTTGGTGGGTTTACGTCCCCGTCGCTTGGCGTTTCAGCAAAAGACCTCGATAGAATAAGTACTCGGCGTAAAAAAATAGTCCCCCAGCGAAACAAGTAAAAATAATATGTATGTGTACATAAGTGTGCATGTGTATGTGTGTATATATGTGTGTATATATTTCTATATGTGTGTGTTCTTCTTTTACTTGTTTCAGTCATTTGACTGCAGCCATGCTGGAGCACCGCCTTTAGTCGAGCAAATCGACCCCAGGACTTATTCTTGTAAGCCGGGATTCGAACTCACAACCTCACGATCGTAAGCTCGACGCTTATATATATTCTTCTGATTATTATTTTCTTCTTCTTCTTCTTCTTCTTCTTCTTCTTCTTCTTCTTATTATTATTATTATTATTATTATTATTATTATTATTATTATTATTATTATTATTATTATTATTATTATTATTATTTATACGCGTGTTGTTTTTTTCGTAAATTCTCCCATATATATATATATATATATACGTGTGTATATATGTAAATACCAAGGCTAATGAGTGAATTAAAGTGTATTGGTCAAGTGTGACTGCGTAATCTGTTTGCGTGTGTGTGTGGTGGCGGATGGTGGTAGGGCCGGGCGCTAAACCGGAAGTCTCCATTACTCGCCGATAACGATGCGTGCGTTCGGTGGAAATTTTGCAGTTAAAGCGGTGACTCGTTTGAGTGACTGAGGAGTATTGAATGAGTTTTAGCGGGGTGGGGTGGGGTGGAGGCGCTGGGGGTGGGTGGTAGGGGTGCAGGGGAAGGGAGGACCTCAACTGTATGGGGATGTTATGTTGTTGTTGTTGTTGTTGGTGGTGGTGTTGGTGGTGCTTGTGCGTGGGGTCGGTACCGAAGGGAAGTCGTGAAGATGATGTTAGACGATGGTGACGAAGAGGAAGAAGATGAATGAGAGGAGGGAAAAGAGGAGGACATAAGGAGCAAGAATAGCAAAGCGGAAAAGGAAGAGCAAGGAGGAGGAGGAGGAGGAGGAGGAGAGGAAGGAGTACCAGGAAAAGGGGTCGAAGAAGAAGAGCAAAGTTGTGAAGATTGTGAAGACGATGGCGACGAAGAGGAAGAGGAGGGAGAAGGGGTAAACGTAGAGGAATGGGGGAGGGGAGGAAGAAG
>NC_142957.1:10634163-10641663 GCF_046866305.1 Octopus bimaculoides | reverse complement strand
CATCTATCTATCTATCTATCTATCCATCCATCCATCTATCTATCTATCTATCTATCTATCTATCTATCTATCTATCTATCTATCTATCTATCTATCTGTCTGTCTATCTACACACACACACACATACATACAATCTCCGACTAACAACCAATGGTCGTGAGATTTGGTAAAAATCGTAAATCGCCCAAAAAACAGAAAGCAACCGACCAAACACAGCGTCCCCCTCACACACACACACACACACACACACACACACACACACACACACTCCCCACTATCATCGCCAATCCAACACTGTACAAAATGATACCAAACAACAATGACACCAAAATCTAAAACGCATAAATAATATACCACAATAATACAAATATAAAAAAAAAAAGATAGCATAAAAACCAAGAAATAAAACCATGACATATAAAGATTTATAAAAGAAAGTAAGCGAAATCATGGCGGTTAATAATGGTGGGGACTTTGAATACGGCGTTGAAGAGTTGTTAATTTGATTTCAATTTGACTGAAAGGTCCACAAAACTCCTACCACATACCCATCCCTTGCTCTGCACTCGTTACACCGGCCCCGTTTATTACTGACACGCCGTCCCCGTTTTCCAATCCGAAACCTCCTCCTTTTTCTTCCGCCATTGCCTCCGCCATACATTATCGTCTGTTATTTAATAGCACGTTTCATGTACCGTCGGCAAATACCGGATTATTCCGTCATTACTACTCACAGCAGCAAAAATTTTAGAAATTGCCTTCCTATCCACCCCCTATACAACCATTCGCTTGTTGTATATATTTTCTTTATTTATTTTCCTCCTTTCTTTCTGACTCTGCCTCTCTCTCTCCTTTTCTTTCGTTGTGTCTTCTTTTTTTTTTTCGTCCAATCACCAGAGGTCACGTATTCAGTGCTGCACCTCAAACACGGTTTAGCCATCTTTAATTGAATTCTTATCCATCTAAGCAAATTGTGTGTTGTGTTGTGTGTGTGTGTGTGTGTGTGTGTGTGTGCATGTATCTATTTGTGTGTTTGTGCGAGAAAGATCTATATATCATCTTTTTCCATATCTGTTTGACTGTCTCATTGTTTATCTATCTATTTATCTATCTATCTATCTATCTATCTGCCTATGTTTGTGTGTGTCTGTATTTATCATGATGTATATGAAGATATATGTTTGTGTATGTGCATGTGTGTGTATACGCACGCGCACACACACACACACACACACACACACATACACATGCACATGACATGTAAATATACCATCTATGGTATGCTATCTTTCCATCTCTCCATATATATATATATATATATATATATAATCATTTATTCTGCGTCAGATATTGACTTCTTTTCAATTTGTTCATAAAATTATTATATTTTGCCAGTAAATGTACTTGCGGCTACAAACAACTCATACACTAGGTTCGGCAAAAAGTCCACACGGTTTTTCAGGCGAAAAAAAAAGACAAGTTTTAAACAGACTAATTTATTCAATTAATGATGTATATATCCATATACAGTTTCATTCCATCACCTTCTGCTATCTTATGAGCAGGCCCATTATTCCCTGCTCAAAGAATTTCTGTCTTTACTGGCGAAAAAAGTCCTCCAGGTGAATTTTTGCACCATCTTCAGGGCTGAAGGTTTGTCAATTCAATCAAAATTTGGAGAGACCGAAACAGATGAAAATCTGAAGTGGCAAGGTCGGACGAATATGGAGGATGCGTGCAAAAACTTCGCAACCATGATCCAGTAACTTCTGCCGCATCTGTAACGGAGTGTGCGGTCTGGCATTGTCCTGATGAAAAACAATGATCTTACCATTAGCAAGTGCTGGACGCTTCTGGTGGATCGCTGCATTTAATTTGTCCAGCTAGTCACAGGATGAAAATAAGGTTAAGACTCCCTTCGGTCAAGAATGACCATGGGATTGCACCTAGAATGTTCCGCCACCCCATCCCGAGGCACAGGTCTGAGCAAGGTCGTTTATGGAAGACCAGCAGTCGTCCCTGCATACTAGCCTTCCCATTCCACACCATTATATGTACATAGGGTAAAGGGTAAAGACCCCCTTCGGTCATGACTGACCAAGGGATTGCACCTAGAAAGTTACCCTCCGAGGCACAAGTCCGGGAAAATTTGTTTATGGAAGACCAGTAGTCACCCATGCATACCAGACTCTCCTTTCTACGCCACCGATGTTATCCAAAGGAAAGGCAAAGGGGCCGATACAACTTGGCACCTGTGACGTCGCAACTCATTTTCAGGTGAAACCTTGCTTTGCAAGTTGTTTGTTGTGGTTCAGCACTCTCCCCTCGTGATTGATTGCCCTTCACATTTGTGCAGACGAACCATTTTAGTCCCCTGTCAACATTCTCTTCAAAGAAATACGAATCGTTTTCTTCACATTTCTGTACGGGACCGCAGATGGAAATCCGTTGGGTGAGATTAGCCTCATTCAGTTCATGTAGAACTCAAGTATCAAGCCTGCTGACACAACCAAATCGATGAAGATGTTTTCAACACTCGATTTGAATATTTGGAGAATATCTGCGATCAGCTTCGTCGTATAAGGGGAGCTGCTGTCGACAAACTCCATTTTGTCTCTGTTAACCCATTACCTCCCATAATTCTATTAACTGGAATTTTTTTTAATGAAGCTTTAATTTCTAGCATAAAACTGCCTTAGAAACACGCTGGAATGATCAAAATAACATTTTAAATAGAAATAAGCGAGATATTGGGTGAAAAAATAGCAAACCTCATTTGAATATCAGAGAAATATACCTAGTAGATATAGGAAAAAGGTTAGATATGTGTAAATATTGACAGATAATTACGAAATTTGTAATTTTTAAGTGATTTCATATGAGATCACTGGTAGGTAATGGGTTAAGCTTAGTTGGCCGACCAGAACGAATTGTATTTTAACCTCTTAATATTCAATTTCCATACAAAAATATATCATATTTTTTAATTATTTATTTTGAATCTGTATATAAGGAAGAATAACCACACAAATTATTTTGGATCCGTTATGATCTATAATGAAGTTACTGATCGGAATGATAATTACTGATAGTTAATGATAGAAAACGAGAATAAAGTATTTCGGAGATGACTATTTTTAAATCTCACAACGAGAGATCTTCAACAACAATTCTCTGGAGTAAAGATTGCTTGCCAGGACTACCATGTTATGTTGGCGAGCAATCTATACTCCAAAGTATTTCGGATTAGAAATAAGTGGCAGATACGTACATATTCGTTCATATATATATATATATATATATATATATATATATATATATATATTAGCTCGCTCATACCAACCTGTATCTTGCCGAAATGGCCTTAAGACTTTGTACTTATTCAGGATTCCTCTTGAATGATCTTACACCAACTTTCTCATCTACCTTCCTCGCTGATTCTAATACGGACATTCAAACCTCGCAAGTACATATATGTATTTATATTTATGTGTTTATATATTTATGAATCTTTGTGTGTTTCTAAGTTTTTCATATATTTATGAATTTTTATATACGGCGATATTTCGTACTGGTATCGAAAGATCGCCATAAAGGCCGATATTTCGTAGTTGACTGCGGCCATGCTTTGGTAAAGATCTAGAGATCTACGGCCGGTCTTTGGTAAAGATCGCCGAAGACACTTTTTACGGAAAAGGCCGATATTTCGTACTGGTATCGAAAGATCGCCTGTATGCCTGTGTTTGTCCCCCACTCCCACCATCGCTTCACAACCGATGTTGGTGCGTTTACGTCGCCGTAACTTAGTGGTTCGGCAAAAGAGACCGAAAGAATAAGTACTAGGCTTCCAAAGAATAAGTCCTGGGGTCGATTTGCTCGACTAAAGGCTGTGCTCCAGCATGGCCGCAGTCAACTAACAAACACAGGAATAAAAAAATGTGTGTGTGTGTGGTGGTTGTCTCCTCCTTACGCAGAGTTTGACCACCTCCTATACCTACACTTTAGCACCATCATGGCATCTGATGTGGCTTTTTTTAAACCAGACAGTGTTCTGAAAAGACACCCTCATAGATTGTACATCCGATTTGGACCACGAAGAGCTGCAGATAAGTTCTGCTCTTTGTGGGTCTTGAAATGTCTCTTGAGGCCTCCATTGGATTTGCAAGCCTTCTGGCATACACGTCATTGAAAGGTGGGCACAAATATATAGGCAGAATAGTTGGCGGAGGTTCGTTTTCCATGGGTTCACAAATGAGATTTGAGGCCTGCAAAAGAAAGGGTTGGTCTGTCACAGACTGGGCACACAAAAGGGTCACTGTCATTGACCTTCTCGATCGTTACAGTCTTTTTTAGATATATATATATATATATATATATATATATATATATCCATATATATATATATATCTATATATATATATATATATATATATATATATATATATATATATATATATATATATATATATATATATCTTTCACTCTTTTACTTGTTTTAGTCATTTTGACTGCGGCCATGCTGGAGCACCGCCTTTAGTCGAGCAAATCGAGCCCAGGACTTATTCTTTGTAAGCCTAGTACTTATTTCTATCGGTCTCTTTTTTTTGCCGAACCGCTAAGTTACGGGGACGTAAACACACCAGCATCGGTTGTCAAGTGGCAGTGGCAGCGGTAGTGGAGATGCCGATAGGAATGCTTGGTGGGTGGTGTCCGGTGTTGCGGAAACCGTGTGGTGCAGGGTGCTGGATGCGGGTGTGAGTGCCGAACACGTGGTGGTGGGGTGGGGGAGGAAGTTGATGCGAAATACTTCTTGAGGGTGGTGGTGATGTTGACCGAGTAGTGGAACCGGGTGGCGTTAAGGGTGGAAGAGAAGGAAACGAAAGAGAAAGGAAATATGAAACGGGTGGATTGAATTTAACTGTGTAGGTGACAGTTGTCTTCCTTCTCGGGTGGATAGTACATATGTGTGTGTATATGTGTGTGTGTGTATGTGTGTGTGTGTGTATATGTGTGTGTGTATGTGTGTGTGTGTGTGTGTGTGTATATGTGTGTGTGTGTGTATATGTATATATATATATATATATATATATATATATATATATATATATATATATATATATGTGTGTGTGTATATATATATATATATATATATACACGCGCGCGCGCTCACACAGGAGTGGCTGTGTGGTAAGTAGCTTTCTTACCAATCACAAGGGTCCCGGGTTCTGTCCCACCGCGTGGCACCTTGGGCAAAGTGTTTTCTACTATATAGCCTCGGGCCGACCAAAGCCTTGTGAGTGGATTTGGTAGACGGAAAACTGAAAGAAGCCCGTCGTATATGTATGTATATGTATGTATGTGTATGTATGTATGTGTGTGTATATGTTTGTGTATCTGGGTTTGTCCCTCCCAACATCGCTTGACAACCTCCTTCTCTCTCTCTCTCTCTCTCTCTCTCTGTCCCTTCCTTTCTCTCTCTCTCCCTCCCTTTTTCTCTCTCTCTCGCTTTCTCTCCCCCTTTCTCTCTCTCTTCCTTTTTCTCTCTCCTTTCTCTCTCTCTCTCTCTCCTTTCTCTCCATATATATGTGTGTGTATATTTAAACACACACTCTCTCTCTCTTTCTCTCTCCTTATCTATCTATCTGTCTTATATATATATATATATGTACCCAGATATTTATCTATATGTACATGTAGATGAAGGTATGTACATACATGTACATATATATATGCATATACTCATATATTGTTTATATATATATATATATATATATATATAGACTGTGTGTGTGTGATTTGTCTCACAGACATTCTATTTATTACCGCAACTCACCGACGTCTCGCTTTTACCTGTCGCTGTTGAAACTGAAGCGGTACGACTGCCGATGGAGGCCGACAATGTTTCAGGTGGTGGCGGTGGTCGTGCCTGGAAGGGCTGGGCCTTCAACTTACAGGTGGCATCTACTGCCGGTTATTGATAGTGGAACACTATCAACTACCTCCAACACCACCGCCGTCCCCCACTGCAAATGCTGCTGCTGCTACTACTGCTATCACCATGACTACAGCTCCTAATACAACCACCACCATTATCACAACTCCCACCATACCACCACCATCACTACTACCACCGACACCACTACAGCCACCACCACCACCACCACCACCACTACTACCAACGCCACAACATCACTGCCACAGCCACCACTACGACCAACACCCTATCACAACTCCCACCATATCCGCCACCAGCACCACACCACCACCACCACCATCACTACTACCACTACTACCACCGACACCACTACAGCCACCACCATCACCACCACCACTACTACCAACGCCACAACATCACTGCCACAGCCACCACTACGACCAACACACTACCACCAGTATTTCCATCTCCCGCTCCGTCCCATCATACCCCCCCCCCCCTGCAACATCAATACGTCCCTGCATCCCACCCGCAATCGCTACCAATACCATCACCACCACCACCCCGCTCGCCGATAACATCGACAGCTCAGTAGACCACCCTTTTACCTCTCTCCTTCTCCTCCGTCCACCCTCCCCACGCACTCCCCACCCGTATCGCACCCCCACCCCACCCCACCCCACCCCACCCAGATCCGAGCGAGCAGCGCTAGAAGTAAGCGATACCCGATAGTCGCCCGGTATCCGTGTGTGAGGGCCGCCACCCGATATGCTATGCAGCAATACGAGATCAACATGGCCGAGGTACCCCTGGTGTTAGCCACCCGCGCTTGCTTTGGTGGCTCAGTCTAAACCACATTTTGTCACCGTTTGTAGACGTCAGTGAAATTAAAGGCTGAGTGCTGAAGACGATCGCTTTGCAAATACACAGCTTCGTGTTCGATCCCACTCCGCGGTGACACTTTGGGCATTTGTCTTTTTGCTTTTATTGCTCCGGGACGACCAATGCCTTATATATATATATATATATATATATATATATATATATATATATATATATTCTTTTATTCGTTTGTCATTTTGACTGCGGCAATGCTGGAGCACCGCCTTTAGTCGAGCAAATCGACCCCAGGACTTATTCTTTGGAAGCCTAGTACTTATTCTATCGGTCTCTTATGCCGAACAGCTGAGTTATGGGGTCGTAAACACACCAGCATCGATTGTCAAGCGATGTTTGGACACACACACACACACACACACACACACACACACACACACACACACACACACACACACACACGCACATATATATATATACGACGGGCTTCTTTCATTTTCCGTCTACCAAATCCACTCACAAGGCTTTGGTCGGCCCGAGGCTATAGTAGAAGACACTTGCCCAAGGTGCCACGCAGTGGGAATGAACCTGCAACCATGTGGTTGGTTAGCAAGCTTCTTTATTTCGTTACAATTTGCCATAGAGGCAGAACACAGGGTAGCTGCGGGCTGGACGAACACATTAATGAGATGAAACGGATGATAAATATGATGGTATAATGGGAGAAG
>NC_142957.1:10626663-10629163 GCF_046866305.1 Octopus bimaculoides | reverse complement strand
TGCCTGGTACTGCATCAGGGCATTAGCAAATCTGTGGTATTGAGCAGAATATTTGCTGTAGCCCCATCTTTTATGCCAAGACAAAACAATGTACATGATAACACTTCCAATCAGTTAAGATCAGAAGCCTGTTGTTATTTATTATTATTATTATTATTATTATTATTATTATTATTATTTGAGGTGTCAGTTATCGGATTCACTGACACCCCTTATTCTTCACTGAATCCGTTTTTAGTGTGAGACAGTAGGATGATACCTGTGGTATGTATGAAAAGGTTTGCGTGTGTATGTACATGTATATATGTACATATAAAAGATATATATGCACATACACTCGTGTTTGTGTGTGTGTGTACATATATGCATGTACACGCATGTACACACACACATACACATATATCAAACATGACCTAACATATTTGACGGAGCAGGCCACACACATAGCGGGATGGAATTAATTGCAGAGAGGAGGCGTGTAACACGGGTGGGGGTCACTCAACAAAGGGATGTACTCTGTTGTAAGTGTTCGGGGTACCTGCGGGTACAGTGATGGGTAAACCAGTGTAATGACTGGAATTTTAAACGCTCCCTGTCTGTTTCTCTCTCTCTCTCTCTCTCTCTCTCTCTCTCTCTCTCTCTCTCTCTCTCTCTCTCTCTCTTTATCCTTCACACACACACGCACGCACACACACATACACACATATAATTGTGTAGTGGCAATCAAAAAAGATTTTGACAATTAACTTTGTATATTAAGGCTAACGGGATACTCTGAAGAAAGGTAAATATCCCTTTATTACTTAATGGTTCAAGTGGTCAGTATAGTTGTCCTTATGAAGTTTAACAATTGTGTATTGATCTCAGCCAACCTGTTGATGAATTTGTTCATATTTCGATGTCTTAACTGAGGAAGATATTGCGTAACAGATGAAATTCCCTTTTTATCCATCTATTACGCAATGATCCGAAACGTACATACTAAACGCTTTGAAAATATCATTACTTGGTTTCACTTCATTATTTTACATTCCCAAGGACGGAGAGAGAGGGAAGCAAAAGGAGAAGAGACACTGAGAACAGATAGAGAAAGGGGGGGAGAGAAACAGAGAGAGGGAAAAAAGGAAGCCGGGACAAGTCAGATTTTGAATTGTTTTGTTTTTCTTGATAAAAGTTTTATAACTCGAAATATTAATATTTTAGTTAAAGCAGTAATCTTTGTCGTTTTTTATATATATATATTTTGCTGAAGTTTTTCGTCCTCCGCCCTTTATTTCTACTTACATTGTGGCGTACATTCATAAATATAAGGTTATGTATATATATATATATATATATATATATATATATTTACACACACTCACATACACATACACACAAATGTCCACACATGACTGTTCAGAACAGCACACAATACATAATCACATATACACACATACACACACGCGCGCATACATACGCATGCACACATAAACATATAACACAAATATACACCTTCTCACGCATACCCATACACACACACACATATATATATATATACAAATGCACATATACACACATTTACACACATGCACAAAGATAGACATATATACACACGTGTGTGTTATGTGTGTATGCGTGTGTTGTATGTATGTGCGTGTGTTGTATGTATGTGTGTGCGTGTGTTGTATGTGTGTGTGCGTGTGTTGTATGTGTGTGTGCGCGTGTTGTATGTGTGTGTGCGCGTGTTGTATGTGTATGTGCGTGTGTTGTATGTGTGTGTTAAATCAATATGTCCGTTCATCTCTTATTATTATTATTATTATTATTATAGTATTTGAACAGCAAATTGACGCTGACCACTGACATATGTCCACAACAGTTATTGTTAGCTTGTCTGTCTGTTTGTCGCCCACTCCCTCCCTCCCTCCCTCTCTCTCTCTCTCTCTCTCTCTCTCTCTCTCTCTCTCTCTCTCTCCCTCTCTCTCTCTCCTACTGTTGGTGTTGTTACTGGTGGACCTGGTAGTTTGTCGATCTAATTGTTTTTGTCTTGTGGATCTGGTTGTAGTTTAGCCCTAGGTCAGTCCTGATCCAGGCAGACCAATGATCAAAGACGTTCCAGCGGTGACCATCCTGTCTTTCATTCAGGCATAGTGTATCTAGGACTACATTATCTAATACGGTCCTTCCTTGTCATTATTGTTTAACCCCAGGCAAGTCCTGATCTAGCAGACCTATGATCAAAGATGTCCCAGTTGTGACCATCCTGTCTTTGCTTCAGACATTGTGTATCTGGGACTACATTATCTAATGTGTTCTTGAATAAACATGTATTCAAAAATATAAGCATTTATTTACATGCATATGTGTGCGTTTCTGTGTGTGTTCAGATATGTGTGTGTGTGTATATATATATATATATATATATATATTTGAACATATACATACACACCTACACACATATATGCATACACACATGTATGTATACACGTGTATATACACACATTCATATATACATAGA
>NC_142957.1:10619163-10621663 GCF_046866305.1 Octopus bimaculoides | reverse complement strand
ATATATATATATATATATATACACACACACACACACGCACATGCACATACAGAGAGATAGATGGATAGATAGATAGATAAATCAATATACATACAAATATATTCTATATTTACGCATAAATGTGTATATATATATGTGTGTGTGTGTGTGTGTATGTATATATGTATGTATGTATGTATATATATGTGTATATATATATATATATATATATATATATATATATATATATATATATATATATATACACACACATACAGAGAGATAGATGGATAGATAGATATATAAATCTATATGCATACAAATATATTCTATATTTACGCATATGTATGTGGATATCGTTGGATACATGCAAATATATTGTATGTGTGTATATAATCTGTATAGATAGATAGATAGATAGATAGATAGATAGATAGATAGATAGATAGATAGATAGATGGATGAATATATAGACAGACAGATAGATAGATGGATGTATGGATAGATAGACAGACAAACAGATAGATAGATGGATGGATAGATAGACAGACAAACAGATAGATAGATGGATGGATGGATAAACAGACAGATAGATAGATAGATAGATAGATAGATAGATAGATAGATAGAGGGATACATGCAAATATATACTGTGTGTGTGTGTGTGTGTGTGTAATTGCTACTAGTAGTTATTTTACAGGGTGGTGGAGTATTCACACACAGCCACGGACTTACACACAAAAGTATATCCGTATCTCCTCACCGTCTCTCACCCACCCATCCACGAACGCCACCCACAAACGCATACGATACACACCACCCCTAAACCCACCAACACCACACCGTAAAACAGGCTTTATAGCCCCTGTCACACAGACCCTTATCTCCCGAAACATCGACATCTACGAGCAAAAGGACACGGGATCAAATCGCACCGTTTCCATTGTTTAGCATTTTAATGTCGTTTGTTGGCTTAATGTTTTCGTTGATGGAGTCGGGTATGTTTCCGCCTGATAACGGGGTAGATTGGGATGGATGTCGATGTATCCCATATCTGCTGTCATTATTATATACCTGACGAAGTACTCGACCCGACGGTTTTCGATATTGTAAACTACACAACCCACCCCACCCCCGTATGCCCCCCCCCCCCCGTATAACCCACCCAGACCTGCGCAGACACGACACGGCCTCATATATACAGCGTATATACTGGCATATGTATATATATTTATATGTATGTGTATGTATATATATTTATATGTATGTGTATGTATATATATTTATATGTATGTGTATGTATATATATTTATATGTATGTGTATGTATATATATTTATGAATATGTATCTATATGTATGTACATGTATGTATATATGACTGTATGTATATGTATGCTTATATTTGTATATATGCATGTATATGTGTATATGTATGTATATATGTATATATATACAATATAGACTATATTTGTATGCATATATACATATGTACATGTATATATGTATGTATGTGTATATGTGTATGTGTGTATGTATGTGTGTATGTATGCGTGTATGTGTGTGTATGTATGTGTATATGTATGTATGTGTATACATGTATGTATGTATGTATGTATGTGTGTATGTATGTGTATGTTTGAGCTACAGCAAATATTCTGCTGAATACCACAGATTTGCTTGTCAGTTGTTTGACCTTAACCAGTTGAGCATGTCCCTTGGTGGCTGATGATATGTGCATCTCTGATCAGGAGCAGAAGTAGTCGGGGAGCATCATAGCCATGTGTTGAGAGGAATTCTTTGGGGTTTGGATAATTCACCCTTGGAAACATAGGTGTTTCGTTCAACATCCTTAACCCTTATTAAGGGACCTTGTGAGCGAGATGGACTACTCGACCTGAAGAAAATTCTAACTGGGCTCCACCTGCGAGGTCATGCGCTGTTTATCTTGATACGAGATCACCGTGTCGCGCACATATGGTTGTGATGCATGTGCCTGGTGTACCCTTATCAGACGGGTAGTCATGATGGGTATACTGGGCTTTGTATATTTTACCCCAGTGTCTCTTTGATGGCATGCACTGCTCTCTCACTCAATAATAATAATAATTCTTTCTGCTGGAAACATAAAGCCTCAAATTTGGGGTAAGGAATTAAGTCGATTACATTGACCCCAGTGCGTAACTGGTACTTAGTTAATCGACCCCGAAAGGATGAAAGGCAAATCGACCTCGGCGGAATTTGAACTCAGAATGTAGTGGCAGACGAAATACCGTTAAGCATTTCGTCCAGCTTGCTAACGATTCGGCCAAATTTCAAATTTTGCAACAAGGGCAGCTTTTTATTGGGATGGATATGAGTCGATTACATCGACCCCAGTGTGTAACTGGTACTTAATTTATCGACCCCGAAAGGATGAAAGGCAAAGTCAACCTCGACGGAATTTGAACTCAGAACGAAAAGACAGACGAAATACCACTAAGCATTTCACCCGGCGTGCTAACGTTTCTGCCAGCCCGCCGC
>NC_142957.1:10561663-10611663 GCF_046866305.1 Octopus bimaculoides | reverse complement strand
TGTGTGTGTGTGTGTGTGTGTGTGTGTGTGTGTGTGTGTGTGTGTATGTATATTTTTTATCTCTTACTTGTTCCAGTCATTGGACTGAGGCCATGCTGGGGGACCGCTTTGAATTTTTAGTCGACCCTTGTACTTATTTTTCAAGTCTGGTATTTATTCTATCGGTCTGTTTTGCCTAACTACTAGGTTACAAGGACGCAAACACACCAACATCAGTTGTCAAGCGATGGTGGGGGGGACAAACACACACACACACACACACACACATATATATATATATATATATATATACGACGGGCTTCTTTTAGTTTACGTCTACAAATCCACTCAGGGCTTTGGTCGGACCGAGGCTATAGCAGAAGACACCTGCCCAAGATGCCATGCAATGGGACTGAACCCGGAACCATGTGGTTGATAAGCAAGCTACTTACCACACAGCCACTCCTGTATATATATTTTATATGTGCGCGTGTGTGTATTCCATACATATATACACGTGTGTATGCATATAGATATGTGTACAGTGGGACCAAATCGTGTATGTCTGCATGTATATACCTGCATATGTACGCAAACCACATACACACACACATATGTATGTACGTGTGTGTGCCTCAATGTGTGTGTGTATATATATATATATATATATATATATATATACATTAAGCATACCGCAGTATATACGTCCGTTCCCCCATCAAAGGGAAGACCCCCTGGCCATTGTTTAATTATGAAACAAACGACGAGGGTCCAGCTGGGATAATGTTGACCCACCTGTAATATCAAGTACAACAGGGGTTTAAACACACAGTCACTGCCTATCCACATGGATGTGTGTGTGTGTGTGTGTCTGTGTGTGTGTGCACAGCAGACAACGATCCAGACATTGGTATGCAAAAACAGCCCCCCAAACACACACACAGAACCGTCTAGTTTTGCCTTGTATGTATGTATAATATATATATATATATATATATATATATATATATATATATATATATATATATATATATATAATAAATGAGTATATGCATATATACGTACATGTATGTACATACCTACATCTACCTGTATATATAGATGCATGCATATATTTATTTATTATTTGTATTACATGGAGCACCGCCTTTTAGTCGAGCATATTGACTCCAGGACTTATTCTTTGTAAGCCTAGTACTTATTCTATCGGCTCTCTTTTTGCCGAACCGTTGGTTTACGGTGACGCAGACACACCAGCATCGGTTGTCAAGCGATGGTGGGGGGGGACAAACACAGACACACAAACACACATACATACATACATATATATACATATACATATATACGACAGGCTTCTTTCAGTTTCCGTCTACCAAATCCACTCGCAAGGCTTTGCTCGGCCCGAGGCTATAGTAGAAAACACTTGCCCAAGGTGCCACGCAGTGGGAATGAACCCGGAACCATGTGGTTGGTAAGCAAGCTATTTACCACACAGCCAGTCCTGCGCCTATGTATGTATAATATATATATATATATATATATATATATATATATATATATATATATATATATATATATATATATATATATGGATATATATGTATATATATATATATATATATATATATATATATATATATATATATATATATATATATATATATATATATATATATATATATATATATATATATGCTTTTTTATTCTCCTTTATACGGTTCAGTCATTTGACTGCCGCCATGCTGGAGCACCGCCATTAGCCGAATAAATCCACCCACCCCCAGGACTTATTCATTGTAAGCATAATATTTTTTGTATATTCGTTATTTGCTTGCTGTTATTCTGTGTGTAAAGGTCAGTTGTGTTTTGCAGGGTTGCTTTAGGACTAGGTATAAAAACATAAGCCCTTTGGGGCTAGAAATATTGCGGAAAAACGTGAAATTCTTCGTGCAGGCATGTGTCTTATGCGAAATCTTCTGATGAGGTCGAGTGACGCTGACGACCTGGAGTCGCCTCTGATATATTATATATACATATATATTTTTTTAAATAACGTTGACCACTAACGTGGACAATTAATGTGCTAGAAATAGATCACATCTTGTGTCTATTAAGACCTAAATTGCTCTCAGCATGAAATATAGCAGTATACCAAAACGTAAGCGGGCACGACATTTAAAATCACCTAAAAAAAACACTATTAAACGGGTACCGGTTTCGGATTTAACAAATCTTACCGATTGTCCATTCCTCTTCAGCCTGATTTGTAATGTAACCGCAATCATCAGAATCGTATATACATATATATATATACGCATACATCTTTTATTTGTTTAGCAAACTATCTATCTCTCTATTTATCTATCCGTCTGTCTATCTCTTTCTCTATTTATCTATCTGTCTATTTATCTGTCTGTCTCTGTCTCTCTCTCTTTATCTGTCTGCCTGTCTGTCTTTCAGTCTGTTTTTATGTATGTATGTAAGTTGTAATAATAAAATCAAACCAAATATTGATATTTTAAATCATTTAATACGTACGTCTTAGGTTTACGAAATATATAATACGCAATAAAACATTTCCAAATATAAACCAGTTGACAGAAATAATTCAATATATATATATAGTCAGAACAGTAGAAGTCGGCTGCAAAGTTAGTAAGATTTGAAAATATCTCTGTGTGGTTTAATTTCATTATTACAACTCATAAGACGCGATGCGAGCGGAAAAGTAACAAGGATGTGAAGGTATCAGTGCATTTCTTCTGTATTATGACACCAGGTAGCCAATAACTGCCGAGGAGCTTCACACAGCATTATGCAACTTTCTATTTTTACCCGAATATAACTCTGTGTGTGTGTGTGTGTGTGTGTGTGTGTGTGTGTGTGTGTGTGTGTGTGTGTGTGTGATATAAGAATGAGATTCAAAGAATCAGATAGAGCCCGCCGTAAGCACACCAAACCCGGACCCGGCTATCAGGTGACAAATTTATATATATATATATATATAGAGAGAGAGAGAGAGAGAGAGAGAGAGGGAGAGAGAGAGAGAGAGAGAGAGAGAGAGAGAGAGAGAGAGAGAGCTTACCATTTATTTCTTGTTCACTGAGTCGACGAAAGACTATCTGTAGTCCCTGTATTTTATATTGGGATCTATTTTAAAACGGTGGCCACATTTTTCATTAATGTTTTACGTAGTGTTTTTGGTACGGAAAGACTTTCAAACTTCGTATACTTATCTATTTTGTGTTATAGAACAGAAAAATATTTTTTTATTCGAATTTATTTCATGTAAAAAATTGTCTTATTTCGATAATTTCAACCAATCACTGACAAGTATTCAGTTGTTTATATTTACTCCTTTGGCTGATTAAGCGATGTAAAGCGTATTTAATCTCCATACCTTCGTTTTATTTGCTTTTTTCATTTTAAATTTGCTTTAACCCTAACCCTAACCCTAACCTTAACCCTAGGATTAGGGTTAGGGTTTGAGTTAGGGTTAGGGTTAATTGTTTCAGAATCGTTTGTTTATGTAGTCGGCACTTAATGTATATCGGCTGAATGGACGTCAGTGATTGGTTGAAATTACAGAAATACGACAACTTTAACATGGAATAACTTATGGATTTCTTTTTTTTTTTAAGAAGACTAAGAGAAAAAGATGTTTTATATGACACATTCTACCAGTGTTCCAAGTTTCAAAGTGTTTCGTTAATGAAAAATGTGGCCCCCGTTTTAAAAAAGATCCTTATATTGTTCTGAAATTCTTCTTCCTGCTAGCTTCAAAGCTACTTATACTGTTATGCGGAGTGACTGCTTCAAAAGGTGTCGAAACCACAATGACATCAGAGTGACATCGGCCGACGAAGCAATTTGCGAATTCGCATACGCTTTTTCCATCCCTTTTTCTGCGGAAACATTTCCCGATACACCCGAGCGCCCACATACAAACCTACTCACACACGCACTAGCACAAGTTTCTTGTTTCACACGCCGCCCATCTATGGAACAAGGTCGACATTTTTATACAACTTCGAGATATTTCCTAGAAATACTAACCAAATCACAACTTGCTCTCTCTCTAAAAAGTGGGAGTTAAATTAAATGTCTGAATAAAAAACAGGATGGCCACACAACCAGACCAACTTTGATCATAGTTTTGCTGGATAAGGACTGACCTGGGGTTAAACAACAACAACAACAAGGAAGGACACATTAGATAATGTAGTCCTTGATGCATTATGCCGAAATGAATGACAGGATGGTCACAAATGGAACATTTTTAATCAAGTTCTGTTGGATCAGAACTGATCTGGCGCTAAAGAACAGGACACATTAGATTATGTAGTCCTAGATACACTATGTCTGAATAAAAGACAGGATGGTCACAGCTTGAACATCTTTGATCATAGGTCTGCTGGATCAACTTGCCTAGGGTTAAACAACAACATATTCTAGCATGTTTTCTCTCTGAATACAAAAAGTACTTTTAAAGTCGACAAAAATGTCTTATTTTATTTGGAAAAAACATAATTTTGCAGGTGTTTTTTTATATATATATATAAAATATTATATATATATATATAAAAATATAATATAGCATAACTATATATATATATATATATATATATATATATATATATATATATATATATATATATATATATATATATATATATATATATAAGTATGTTTGTATATAATATGTGTATGTACCTACAATATTAGTGTATGCATATGCATATATATATGTATATATATATATATATATATATATATATATATATATATATATATATATATATACAAACATGTCTATTAATATACATGTATAGACACATATATTAAATATATGTACTAAATACGTGCATTTGTGTGTATATATATATACATACATACATAGATAGGGAGAGAGAGAGAGGTACCTATACAAATACATAAACAGATGTACACACGAGTGTGAGAGACAATATCCGTGTATATCTATTTATATATGTAGATAGATACATACACACGCACACTCACACACACATCAATATAACTGAAAAAAAACTGCAAAGCTGTGTAAAACCAAAAAGCTGACACAGTCTTTTCAATCAATGGCGATATAATCCTTCCATGTTGGCAGACGACAGCTAGTTTTATGTCTAATCAAACATATTTTTTTCAACCATTTTTTTTTTTTTTTCACCAATACACGTTAGTTGGTGTTTCCTTGTCTTATTGTTGTTGTTGTTTCTGTTACTGTTCGGTCGCTTGTTGTTGTTGTTGGTGGTGGTGGGGGCCCTCCGCTTCCGCGGGGACCATGTCGCAATGGCGGCTGTCGCTTGTGTGTGTGTGTATGTAGCACGCCTTTCATATCGTTATCTTCTATGTTGGACTTTGTTTTGTTTTATTATTTTTTTTACTTGTTTCATTGACTAGATTGCGGCCATGCTGGAGCACCGCCCTTAATCGAAAAAACTTATTTTTTGTAAACCTAGTAATTGTTCTATCGGTCTCCTTTGTCGAATCGCTAAGTTACGACACAGGTGCAGGGATGGCTGTGTGGTAAGAAGTTTGCTTCCCAACCACATGGTTCTGGGTTCAGTCCCCCTGCGTGACAATTTCCACCAGTATCTTCTATAGCCTTGGGACAACCAGAGCTATGTAAGTGGATTTGGTTGACGGAAACTCAAAGAAGCCTGTCATATATATATATATATACGACAGAGTTTTTTGGGGGTTTTTTTTCAGTTTTCTTCTACCAAATCCACTTACAAGGCTTTGGTCGGCCCGAGGCTACAGTGGAAGACACTTGACCAAGGTATCATACAGTGGGACAAATTCCGGGCAAGGTTGATTCTTCCTTTCATGCTTTTAGGGTGGGGTGGGGTGGGGGTTGTCAATAAACTATTATTAGCCAAAATCCAAAAATCTTGACTTCAAAAGACTATTGGTGATTTCAGGCTTATTTCTAGCACAATTTATGAACTTTGTAACATTTTCGTTATTTCGTTAGTGTAAACATTGGCACAAACCCCCACCAAAATTAAAGACTTCTCTCAATAAAACTAAAATCTCAAATGTGATTAGAGAGAAAGACAGGTGGGGATGTGACTTTATTATTATATCTGTTTGTTTATTTTTGCAGGCCCTGGATGATAACAAGACCCTCAGCGACTGTGGCTACACCAGTAGCTCTGCTCGAGCTCAAGCGCCGGCCACAATTGGCCTCGCTTTTAAAGCTGCAGGTAAGCAATTTCTGTATTTATTTTATTTAATACAAAATGTATATATATATGTATGTATGTGTGTGTATATATAACAGAAGGTTGCAATGTTTCACTAAAAAGGAGAATTATAATTGCTGCTAAATGTGACTAGAATGTTAGGAAACACCTACATTGCTAGAAATAAGAGCTAAAATGCTCTCTAGTGCTGTAGTTAAGGCACATGAATGAAAACATATTCACTAACAGGAACCATAATTGTCTGAAAAGTGCTGATTAAGAATTCGCTATTCTGACCTCATTTTTGGCAAGTTTCGTTGCTTCATATTCCACTGGCCAAAATAAGTTTAAGACCAAGGATGACAGTTCTATTCCTTCATTAATTTATTTTTAACAAAACTATAAAATTATTTTACTTTTTGCAGTTTATGTAGAATTTTTTTCTCTTTCCAATGATATAGGTGTTATATATCTATCTACTGTTTGAATACAAAATGAATTTAAGGCTGTACCAACATCATTTAGTTTAAATTGAAAATTTATGGTACAAATGATCAACAAACAACAATTTATTATTAATATCTAGTTTCATAGCCATTACTTTCAATTATGGCCTTACAACAATGGAACATGGAGTTTGACAAATGAGCTGCCATATTCCTTCAATAAAATTATATAATTGGCACGAGATTATTGGGGTGTTTTTTTTTTTTTTGTATGAACTCTTCTAGAAACATAATTCCATAAATTTTCTATCAGATTCAAATTCTCTACAAAGGCCACTCAATAACCACCATATTATTGCAAAACTTTCCTAGCCTTATGAATGGGGCCCTGCTGCAAAATAGATCCCGGTGGCATCTGATTTTCATTTCCTAATTGCAGATAGCCTGCACTGTTCAGTCTGCTATCAACTTTAACAATTGGACCAACGCCTAAGCTGCTGAACACGGCCCATACCATTACCCACCCTTCTGTACTGCTGTTTTTCTCTGTTCTTGGCTTCCATGCTTGAACACAAGCCATTTTGCTGCATTCTAATTGTTTGCTAATGTTCACGGAGGACTACGACGCTTTCTCATAGCGAATTAGTGTATAAACAATGTTCAATTATTAAACAAAACAGTGCAGTACGACCAGCCATACGACCACACATTTGGTTTATAGATTTGCACTATCTTAAACTTATTTCTAATCATTTGAATTAATTGCACATTAAAATTATTGATAATTGTAGATAGATATATAACACCTATATCATTGGAAAGAGAAAGAAATTCTAACAATTTTGTTAGAAATATATTAATGAAGGAATAGAACTGTCATCATCAGTCTTAAACTTAGTTTGGCCAGCGTATATATACAGTGGTGGGGAATAAATATTCGTACATGTCAAAATTCTTTATTTATTTAATTTCTAATGAACATAAATGGGATATACCAATACTATATTTGCATACACCTACATAAACTAAGAATATGCACGAGAAACTAATAAATTATAGTCACTTATGAATTTATATACAAATATAAATATTTAGGGGTGAAAAAAGTATTCCTACAGAACATAAATAACTGATAATTCTGATTTAATACTTCGTAACATAACCATTATTCAGTTCCACTTTAACCAATCTCTTCTTGTAGTTCTTAATCGATGACTCGCATGTTTCTTTAGGAATTTTTTCCCATTCTTCTTGACAAATTTTCTCCAAATTTGGAATGCACGTTGGGGCTCTTGAATGAATTTTAAGTTTCAAATAACGCCACAAATTTTCAATGGGGTTCAAGTCTGGTGACTTGCTTGGCCATTCTAATAAGTATATATTGTGACTGACAACCCATTTTTTTGGTAAACTTCGCCGTGTGCTTAGGGTCGTTATCCTGTTGTAAAACCCACCCTTTACAAAGCTGGAGCTTTTCTACAGAGTCCCATAAATTATTGTTCAAAATATTTTGGTACATCTCTGCATTGATTCTACCATCTATCACATGTAAATTGCCAGTGCCATTTGCAGAGAAACACCCCCACACCATGATGTTGCCACCTCCAAACTTTACAGTAGGAATTGTGTTTTTCAGCAAATAGGTGGTACCATCTTTCCTCCAAACATTTCAATTTTCGACTCGTCTGTCCATAGAACCTTTTCCCAGAATGTATCAGATTTATCTTTATGTTCAAAAACAAATTTTAAACAGGCATCTCTATGCCTTTTAGTCAACAGTGGAGTTTTTCTAGGAGAGCATGACTTCAGTTCATTCCTATGAAATTCATTGCTGATTGTTCATAGTGTAACATTAGTCCCTGAAGCTAACAAATCTTCTTGCAATTCCTTTCTGGTGATCATTGCGTTTTTTTCGATTCTCCGCTTCATTTTTCTTAAAGATCTAGGTGAAATCTTGCGTGGTGCAGCAGATCTTATTCTGTTTTCAACAGTTACCGATTTTTTATATCTTTGAATAAATGAAGATATGGTAGAAAATGGAATACGAAGGGTCTCTGATATTTTCCTGTAACTTTTACCTGCTTTCCATTGTTCAATAATTAAGTTTTTCACTGAATTTGTGAGTTCTTTACTTTTCCCCATTATTACGACACCACTTTCTGTTGTCTCAGTGCTGAATGGAGAAGCTAGCGTTTTGACACTTAAAAATGACCACTGATAAGATTATTGGAATGAACGAGAAAGTTCTAGTAAAAAAAATATTATTTTAACAGTATTTTGTGGCACAGAAACTCATAAATTTATTCTGTACAAATACTTTTTCCACCCCTAAATATTTATAATTGCATATAAATTCATTAGTTGCTATAATTTATTAGTTTATGCAAATATAGTATTGGTATATCTCATTTATGTTCATTAGAAATTAAATAAATAAAGAATTTTGACATGTACGAATATTTATTTCCTCCCACTGTATATATGTTGTTAAAAAAAAAGGCTTGTTTTCTTCTTGTGTTTAACGTTTTTTTGTGATGTCCTGTACACATATATGCATACATATAGATGTAGGTATGTACATATATGTATGGATATGTGCATATATTATTATATGATAGAACACCATGCATCTTCCTCCAAGTAAGTTTTATCTTAATAATTACTTTGCGCACTCTACTACTTCCCTGTCTATCTCTCTTGTTCTTCATCCTTTCTGTTTTTCTCTCCCACCTGACACGCGATGAAAGGGATTCTTTCTTTCTATCCACTGGCTTCTTATAGAGAATACATGAATTTTCTGTCACTTCTCTCATTCATGTCTACTAGCGTTCAAAAAAATAATAATAATTTTTCTATCGTCTTGGCCTAACAACCCTTATTGTTTGTTTTGACTGTCCTGTTCTTGTTGACACTTTCACCTTCCGCAAAAAAATTTCAAATTTTATTCAATTTGCTTTGCGGGAACGACTGTTCCTTCGAAACACGGAGTAGATGGGACAACTGATGAAGGGAAATATTCTTTATGTTGCATGTCTCGTCTCTCTGTTTTCTTTCGTTGTTCAAAAAAAAAAAAGTTTGTTTTCTTGTTGTGATGTCCTGTACCCATGTATGTATAGATATAGATGTAGGTATGTACATATATCATTTCAACATAATATAAGACTTTGTTTTGAATAGTGTTGATATATTTTTGATTAATAATTAGTCTTTATTGTTTATATTATCGTTAAAGGTTTTTTTATTAAAACTTAGTATATATAAAGTTTAATCTTTTATATTCATATTTTTATTTCTACGTTTGTAGAAATAAGTATTCTTGTATTTTTCTATTATTCAATTGATTTTTAATGATAATTAAATAAACGTTTTTAGTTTTAAATAGTATAGCTTTAACTATTACACCGGTTAAATATGTACTAATATTATCTTTATTATTATTTTAACCTTAAACTTCATTTAAATTGTATTTAAAATGATAATAATTTATATAATATACATGTTAGCATATATTATAATGGATGTAGGGATGATTATGGAATTTTGATATTTTTAATAATTTTTCTATATTCATTTGGTACTTATTGTTGGTTGATATATATATTTATTTATTATAATAAGACCTGACGATTAGCTATATTTCTGAATAGAATTTATTTTTGATAATTTTAATCAATTTAAATTTCCTTTCTATTTGAAAATTAGTTATGAAACACGTGTAGTTATTTTATTATCTTTATCTTATGATATTTACTTTGTATTATATTATACTAATTTATTGTGATTTTAATTATTAATTTTTCTATATGTGATAGTGGATTTTCATTGTTGAGTTCATGAAATTTGGTTCTTTTCCCTAAAACTATATATTTTAATCTGTAAAGCTCAATTTAATTTTTTATAAATTCATTTTAATTGAGTTTTTACCTGTAAATATTATTATTAGATATATATAAATATATTATATATATATATTTTATATATATAAATATATATATATATATACATAGATATATATATATACATAGATATAGATATACATATATATACAATATTTAAGCATCATTACATATTTAATTTATTAATGAAACAGCTGTAATTTATGAGATGTGTCATTTGTTTGTATAAAATATTTAAATTGAATTTATAATTGTTCAATTTATTATATATATATTCATAGTAGAACACATAAACAAGGCAAAAATTTAGCTCTTTCTCTGTTTATTGATAGAATGTATGACACATGCGTACGAACAACCATGCTACATGGCAGTGAAACATGGGCTGTAACTGCTGAGGACATACGTAAGCTCGCAAGGAATGAAGCCAGTATGCTCTGTTGGATGTGTAATGTCAATGTGAATACCCGTCAGAGTGTAAGTATCTTGAGAGAAAAGCTGAACATTAGAAGCATCAGTTGTGGCGTGCAAGAGAGACGATTGCGCTGGTATGGACATGTGGTGAGAATGGAGGAGGATAGCTGCGTGAAAAAGTGCCACACCCTAACAGTTGAGGGAACCCGTGGAAGAGGTAGGCCCAGGAAGACCTGGGCTGAGGTGGTGAGGCAAGACCTTCGTACATTGGGCCTCACCGAGGCGATGACTACTGACCGAGACCTTTGGAAATGTGCTGTGCGTGAGAAGACCCGGCAAGCCAAGTAAGATCGTTGCCAGTGCCCCTGGACTGGTTCTTGTGCGGGTGGCACATGAGATGCACCATTTTGAGCGTGGCCGTTGCCAGTACCGCCTGACTGGCTCCTGTAGGATTTTTGAGCGAGATCGTTGCCAGTGCCCCTGGACTGGCTTGTGCGGGTGGCACATAAAAGACACCATTTTGAGCGTGGCCGTTGCCAGTACCGCCTGGCTGGCCTTCGTGGGATTTTCGAGCGAGATCATTGCCAGTGCCCCTGGACTGGCTCTTGTGCGGGTGGCACATGAAATACACCATTTTGAGCGTGGCCGCTGCCAGTACCGCCTGACTGGCCTTTGTGCCAGTGGCACGTAAAAACACCCACTACACTCTCAGAGTGGTTGGCGTTAGGAAGGGCATCCAGCTGTAGAAACTCTGCCAGATCAGATTGAAGCCCGGTGCCTTCTGGCTTGCCAGTCCTCAGTCAAATCGTCCAACCCATGCTAGCATGGAAAGCGGGCGTTAAACCATGATGATGATGATGATGATCATGACTGCTATCCATCGGGGTATCTGCAATTCTTTTTGACATTTTTAGGGTAAATTTTATTCAAAGTCACAAGAAACAACACAAAACCAGCAAACAGCAAATGGGTGTCTTCTCTCTTACATTTGTTGAGCCACAACTGACGCTTGGCGGTAAGTGGTGGCCGATCTGCCGAGCATTGCCACGTCACACCTGAATGAGGTGAGTCACGGTGATCAGGTGTTTGCGCACCAAACGACTCCTGTTGTGATGTGCTCCACCCCACACAAAAAAGTTCAGTCTTGGGGGCTTTCTGGATTTTAGATTTCCGGATAAAAGATTATATACCTGTATTTAGGGCCCCCTCTGGTGAAATAATTTGAACCAAAGTTTCGTGATCTGGGGTAACTTTCTCCAGTCCAGCAACCAAATTTTAATCCCTAAAAGAGGTAGCGATCTCAAGCCTGACATCGTAGAATAAATTTATAAGTTGGAGGGAATTTGGCTGCCATTTCTAGCTGATTTGGTGTTTGGTGTATGTATGAAGAATATAATATGGAATGTTACAGGTACACTAGAACCAATACTACAACTTGACTTACTACTACTGCCACCATCACCACCACTACCACTACACTGCTAACACCATCATCACATTTTACCACTACTGCCACCACTACTACTACAACCACCACCTCTGTCATCACCACCACCACCACCACCACCATGGCTTTGACATTTGCAAACCTTGTGTAAGTACACCACCACCCCTCCCAGTTCACTCCAATCCTTCTAAATTCTATTTAAACATGGAAACGGTAAAAAAAAAGTTCAAAGAACTCTTAAAGTCTTCTGTTAGTGAAATGAACAGGCATCAAGGTCAGAGAACCGAAGGTCAGCATTGCCGCACTTCGGCTGTGACAACAGAGAGGTCACCTACGGATATATATATATATATATATATAAATCAAAATAAGCAACACTGGGTAGGAATTGAAACCATTTAAGACTAGTATCATTCTTTCTCTCTCTCTCTTTCTTTCTCTCTCTTTCTTTCTCTCTTTCCCCCTCTCTCTCTATCTCTGTCTCTCTGTATATAAAGATATATATAATATATAAATGTATAATATATAAACACACACACACACATATGTAAATAATATATATATATATATATATATATATATATATATATATATATATATATATATATATATATAAGTATATATATTTATAATATATATATATATTTCAGGCTTATTTCTAGCACAATTTATGAACTTTGTAACATTTTCGTTTTTTAGTGTCAAGGGAGACCACTCTCATTACTCAATGTTAAAATTTAGATTAAAAGATTTTTCAAACGGTAAACCATTGTTTAAAAAACATTTTCTTTTACTTCCGGTCTTGTATGTACGTGTGTCTATACATGCATACATATATATTATGTTATTCGGATCCTTTTTAAAACGGGTGGGGGGGGGGCCCACATTTTCCATTAACGAAACACTTTGAAACTTGGAACACTGGTAGAATGTGTCATATAAAACATCTTTTTCTCTTAGTCTTCTTAAAAAAAAAAGAAATCCATAAATTATTCCATGTTAAAGTTGTCGTATTTCTGTAATTTCAACCAATCACTGACGTCCATTCAGCCGATATACATTAAGTGCCGACTACATAAACAAACGATTCTGAAACAATTAACCCTAACCCTAACCCTAACCCTAGGGTTAGGGTTAGGGTTAGGGTTAAAGCAAATAAAACGAAGGTATGGAGATTAAATACGCTTTACATCGCTTAATCAGCCAAAGGAGTAAATGTAAACAACTGAATAATTGTCAGTAATTGGTTGAAATTATCGAAATAAGACAATTTTTTACATGAAATAAATTCGAATACAAAAATATTTTTCTGTTCTATAACACAAAATAGATAAGTATACGAAGTTTGAAAGTCTTTCGGTACCAAAAACACTACGTAAAACATTAATGAAAAATGTGGCCCCCGTTTTAAAAAAGATCCGAAGAATAACAGGATCTTTTTTAAAACGGGGGCCACATTTTTCATTAATCTTTTACTTCTTTCAGTCATTTGACTGCGGCCATGCCGGAGCATCGCCTTGAATGGATTTTAATCAAACAGTTAACACTAGTTTTTTTTTAAGACTAGTATCATGAAATTTTCTATAAAGGCACTTCAGATTTGTAGAAAATTGAATGAACATCATCATCATCATTATCATCGTTTAACGTCCGCCTTCCATGCTAGCATGGGTTGGACGATTTGACTGAGGACTGGTGAACCAGATGGCTACACCAGGCTCCATTATCAACAGTCATTCATTTTTCTGAAAGTTAACGAGTAAACCAATGTGAGCGGGGCACACTTGTGTAGGTATACGTATTATAAATATTTTTTTTCTACTCCAAGCGCAAGGCTCGAAATTTTGGGGGAGCGGCGGTGGCGGGGGGGGGGCTATCGATTAGATCGATTCCAGTACGCAACTGCTACTTAATTTATCAACCCGTCGACGGAATTTCAACCCAGAACGTAAAGACAGACAAATGCCGATTTTAAATATTAACACTAATATGTGTGAGTGTGGTACTTCATTCACTGCGGTCCTTTTACTTCCGACTTACTTCTCTGTAACCATTTTACTTACGGAATACCGCTCACCTGTCACATCGACTGATTGCAAGGTATTTTAATTACTTTTCAACTTATTTCTGTTCTATTTTCCGACGGGGTTCGGCGATCTTTCGACACTAGTCCACCACAACTCCCGGTCGTTGCGCGCACGCATACTGATTACATGATCATATAGTGTGCTTATGTGGTTAAAGTTTCAGTTCGGTTGGCACCTTACTCACTCGCACCTTGGCCACACGTTTGCCGCAATACGAAGGCAAGAGCACCCATTATTCCTCTGTCCTTATTGCCCCTGTGGAGTGCTTTATTTGCTTCCTCCTCCGTTGTGAAGCGCACCTCCACAGTGGCGTATCTCCTCCCTATACTGATTACATGATCATATAGTGTGCTTATGTGGTTAAAGTTTCAGTTCGGTTGGCACCTTACTCACTCGCACCTTGGCCACACGTTTGCCGCAATACGAAGGCAAGAGCACCCATTATTCCTCTGTCCTTATTGCCCCTGTGGAGTGCTTTATTTGCTTCCTCCTCCGTTGTGAAGTGCACCTCCACAGTGGCGTATCTCCTCCCTATACTGATTACATGATTGTATAGTGTGTTTATGTGTTTAAAGTTTGAGAACTGTATGCATCTGAGGGGGAGAAGGTTTGAGTTTCTATTTAATGCTGTCTTTTCATATTTTCAAGTCATTTAAAAACAAACACACTATACGATCATGTAATCAGTATGCGTGCGCGCAACGGCCGGAAGTTGTGGTGGACTAGTATCGAAAGATCGCCCTCAGGACTTATTCTTTGTAAGCCTAGTACTTATTCTATCGGTTACTTTTGCCGAAACGCTAAGTCACGGGGACGTAAACACACCAGCATCGGTTGTCAAGTGATGTCGGGGGGACAAACACAAACACTAGCATGGGAGCCAGACAGCTGCTCTGGCAATGAACACGCTCGGACAGTGCTGTTAGTGCTCCACTGGCGCAGGTGCCAGTCATCGAGTATGGTTCAATTACGATTCCGATTTCACTTGCCCCAACAGGTCTTCGCAAGCAGAGTTTAGTGTCCAATGAAGGAGAGGTTGGCATGGATGCCAGTCGTCGGATTCTGTTCGATTTCAGATTCATTTGCCAAAAATATTCCCATCCACCATACTGCATTCCATGATGTAACTCTGGCTCAGGTAGTTACATGTTATTTAACCCTTAGATGGGTACCTGAAAGGGTCAAAGTAGATCTGAGAACAATAGTGGCTAAGAAGTGCTTCCCTACTCCTTAAAATCTTGGAATGCCTGAACCAGGACCCATATACTAGGTGCAGTTTTAAGTCATGCATAACTCTCTCTTTTTACTCTTATTTGTTTGTCATTTGACTGCGGCCATGCTGGAGCACCGCCTTTATAGTCGAGCAAATTGACCCCAGAGCTTATTCTTTGTAAGCCTAGTACTTATTCTATCGGTCTCTTTTGCCGAGCCGCTAAGTTACGGGGACGTAAACACACCAGCATCGGCTGTCAAGCAATGCTGGGGGGACAGACACAGACACACATACATATATCATCATCATCATCATCATCATCGTTTAACGTCCGCTTTCCATGCTAGCATGGGTTGGATGACTTGACTGAGGACTGGTGAAACCGAATGGCAACACCACGCTCCAATCTGATTTGGCAGAGTTTCTACAGCTGGATGCCCTTCCTAACGCCAACCACTCAGAGAGTGTAGTGGGTGCTTTTACGAGTCACCCGCACGAAGGCCAGTCAGGCGGTACTGGCAACGGCCAACAACGGGCTTCTTCCACTCACAAGGCTTTGGTCGGCCTGAGGCTATAGTTGAAGACACTTACCCAAGGTGCCACGCAGTGGGACTGAACCCGGGACCATGTGGTTGGTAAGCAAGCTACTTACCACACAGCCACTACTGAGCCACTTTTTTTTCCTCTTTTAATACATGACGGCCATGTTCGGTCTAGCTTCTATAAAACTGAATGTAATAATAATAATAATAATAACAAGAGCATTCAAAGAATGCCAACCTCTGCTGAGGCAACGCCAATGCCCTGTCAACGATTAGCTGGAGATGATTTTTAAAATGAGAATATCTGAAATAAACTTGACTGCTCTCACAAATGAGAATACTGAAAACGAATCCGATCATTCTCAAAAATTAAGTAAAAAAAAAAATGGGAAAATAATCCAGAATCCTTGTCCGATACTAGATTGATCCCAAAATCTAATCAGTTTGTGCCAGTCATGAAGCCTAACATCCCCAAAAGCTTCATTCGAATCCATCTAGCGGATCTTGAGATATCTCGTCCATGGACAAACAAACAAACACGACTGAAAACAATAACCCTCCGCCTTTGCTAAGATAAAAAACAAAATGTAATACCATTTTGAATTTTCTATTATATCTATACATAGATATAGATATACATATATATACAATATTTAAGTATCATTACATATTTAATTTATTAATGAAACAGCTGTAATTTATGACATGTGTCATTTGTTTGTATAAAATATTTAAATTGAATTTATAATTGTTCAATTTATTATATATATATTCATAGTAGAACACATAAACAAGGCAAAAATTTAGCTCTTTCTCTGTTTATTGATAGAATGATGAACAAACTTAATTGAGTTTTCTTATCTTTATTGGATTCTTCTGTCTGTCTCTAAATATATAAATTTTTTAGTAAATGAAATATGTGTAATGGTGTATAAATAATACCGAATATTGTTTTTTTCCTCTTTATTGAAACATTATATATATACATATATAATAGTGTCATTCCTTCTCTTTTCTAAAGAGCAGAGTGTCGAAGGCTTCTTTCTGTTAAATAAATTAATCATAATTAACTGATCCTCTTGTATTTTCTTTTACTCAGAGCCAGGAACTTATCAGCAGACGGTGAATTTGAAGCTCTTGAGCTAACTTCTTTGTCCAGTCCTCCGGAGTTGCCTGACATAATGAAACCACCCCACATCTACAAGCAACTGCCTAGGAATTTGGTCTCTCCAAACAACCACCGATGGAGTGCAACAAATTGATCTGGAGAAGAATATAAAAAAAGCTTAAAACAGAAAACCAAGAAGACATCTTGTATGAATGCATGTGTGTTTTGTTGATGACAGGGAGTAAATGAATAAAAAAAAAAGTGTTGAGAAGGAATTACACACAGACATATATATATATATATATATATATATATACATACTCATGAATTATAAACAGCCAAGAATAAGACAATTACAGACTTAAAATGTAAGAAAAACAACATTTTGATTGCTTGACTATATATGTATAATGTACATAGATATATAGAAACGTGCATATATACATACAAAATGTATGTATACACATGAATGTATGTTTATTGTGCATATACATGTATTTGTTTTTATATAGATGTACACACAATGAACAAGCACACAAAACAAACTAACTGGCAACAAAAAATCAATTAAGTAAAAAACATTAAAAAAGTGGTAATAATAATGATGTTAATAAAATGGAAAAGAAATTCCCCAAATATTGGTTGTAGTAAATTTTACTCAAGTATTTTGTATGTGTGGTTGTGGGCCTCTTTGTCTGTGTATATATTATGAATCTAGTAATGTATGTATGTGCTTGTGTGTATATATTATGAATCTAGCAGTATGTATATATTATGAATCTAGTAGTGTCTATGAACATCTGTATGTATGTATATATTATGAATCTGTCTGTATGTCTCCATGTGTCTATGAACATCAGTGTGTATGTATGTATATATTATGAATCTAGCAGTGTATGTATGTGCTTGTGTGTATATATTATGAATCTAGCAGTATGTATATGTGTGTATATATTATGAATCTAGTAGTGTGTCTGTATGTCTCCGTGTTTGTCTATATATATTATGAATCTAGTAGTGTATGTCTCCACATGTGTCTATGGACATTAGCGTGTGTGTGTATATATTACAAATCTAGCAGTGTGTGTATGTCTCCATATGTGTGTAGGTGTGAATATATTATGAATCTAGCAGTTTGTTTGTAGATCTTCATGTCTGAATATTTGTGTGTCTATGAACATCAGTTTGTGTGTGTATATATTATGAATCTAGTAGTGTGAGTGTCTGTACGTCTCCATATGTGTGTATATATTATGAATCTAGCAATATGTATTTATCTGTCTTGTGTATCTCCATATGTTTGTAGGTGTGTGTATGTATGTGCTTGTGTGTATATATTAAGAAGCAAGGAGTGTATGTATGTATATATTATGAATATAGTAGTGTGCGTGTATCTGTATGTCTCCATATGTGTGAATATAATATGAATCTAGCAGTGTGTTTGTAGGTCTTCATGTCTGAATATTTGTGTGTCTATGAACATCAGTTTATGCCTAGATGTGTGTGTATATATTATGAATCTAGCAGTGTCTGTGTGTATGTATGCCTTTGTGTGTATGTATGCCTTTGTGTGCACGTCTGTATACCTAGATGTGTGTGTGTGTGTATTATGAATCTATCAGTGTGTATGTGTTTATTGGTGTGTGTCTGTATGACTCCATATATGTGTAAGTCTGCATGCATGTGTGTGTGTGTGTATGTATGTATGCCTAAATGTGTGTGTGTATATATATATATATATATAAGAGTGTGCCTACCTTTCCATGTCTTCCTCATCACCTCTTCTTCCCCAGGCTCATGGGTTGGATAGGTTTGTCTGAAGCAGTGTCGTATAATCCGAGATCCCTCATATCACAAACCCCTTTTTCACAGCACATGACAGAAACACTGCGACAACTTTGAAACCGAGAGATGCATGTGGATTTTATTGATTGAAAATACAAAAGCCAGTCTTTAAATGTACACCATGGTACACTATACCGAATTATGGAATGGAAGAAAATATTCTGGGTGGGGGCAGGATAGGAAAATGTGGATTTAACCTTTGAGGAGAAATTTGGTAATTTAATGAAACAAATCTAATCTAGCAAAAACGAAATATATTTTAATTAAAATGTATACATAGGCTCTTGCTAAGCTTTCTTACCAGAATAGCCTGGTACTTATTTTGTGTCTTTCATGAGGATATAAACACCAACACCAGTTGTCAAGTGGTTGCGGTGGGGGGACAAACACAGACACACAAACACACACACACACATATATATATATATCTATACATATATATAGTATACGCTGTAAAGTGATTGACATCAGGAAGGGCATCCAGCCATAGAAATCTACCAAAACAGACAACTGGAATCTGGTGCAGCTCTCCAGCCTTGTCAGCTCCTGTCAAATCATCCAACCCCTGCCAGCATGGAAATAAGACGCAAGACGATGATGATATATAACATCCATGTTTTATCATAAGATCCTTTATTGTTAATTCATTCTAATCCTTATTTTACTATTTTCCATCATATCTATCATTCTCTCTCTTCTTCAGGTGTTCCTGTTTCTAGGTTGTCTTGGAGTCTCGTTTATGGTTGCATTTTTGGGTTCGATGGCATTTGAAGCTCCGATGTTAGGTTTAGAAAAAGTATTATTGCAGAAATTAAAGATTAGAAAATAACAAAATTAATCTTGTTTGTTAATATTTTATTTCCTTATTGTTATTATTATTATTGAGAGAACAGCGCATGTCATCAGTGACACTGGGGTACATCTAGCAGATCACCTGCGATGAACCAACATCCTATCCAGGTGAAATGAAACCAGGAAACCAGCCATTATGAACCAGACATGGCTTCAGAAGGAACAAACAGCAACAACAACAGTCTTACCAATAAAGAAAATATTTAAATACCTAAATTTTAACAGTATTTTTGACGGTAAAAGTCACTTTGTCTGTTAAATGGTGGTTTAGGTTTCAATTCCTACCCAGTTTAAAATTATTATTTTTTTTTTATTAACTTAAGTTGTATTATGTGTGTGTGTGTGTTACCAAATTTCATAGGTTTCCCTTAATCACAAAAAATTGAAATAACTTTAAATATCATAATTTTCATGTTAATATTGTTGCTGCTTCGTTGGCCTCATAGGTAGAGGTGTTTAGAAATAGTAACATGACACAGAGGTGGAGGTTTCAAATCTGTGCCAGGTATTATAGTGGGTCTTATTTAACATTTTCATTTTTTTCCCTAGAGATAAAAAAAAAAGTGAAAAATTTTCGTAAGACCCCTTAGTGCAGGCCCTGGGTGATATTGAACCCTGCCCAGGATGTTATTGGTATCTACATATGCCTCTACCCACAAGACCACCTAGACACCAACAGAAATCTGATTAAAAAATGACATATTTAAACCTATCTTGGCTGAAGATCAATATAAAGGGTTGCCAATTTACATTAATTAAAAAAAAAAAAAATAATTTCAAACTGGGTAGGAATTGAAACCTAGACCACCATATAACAGACAAAGTGACTTTTACCAACAATTTTAATCTAAATTTTCCTTGACACTAAAAAACTTGTTTTTAAAAATCATTTTTTAAAATTTTGACTTCAAAAAACTATTGGTGATTTCAGGATTATTTCTAAGCACAATTTATGAATTTTGTAACATTTTCGTTATTGGTGCGAAATTCATTTAAATTGTTAGCAATTATTTTGCCACTTTAGAAACATCGATTACCACTTAAACTAAATTCTCAGGTACTGTCGCTTAAGAGTCAAAATTCTGCAAGGATTTGATGCCACTTATTAGCCAAAATCCAAAAATTTTGACTTCAAAAAACTATTGGTGATTTCAGGCACAGTTTATGAACTTTGTGTCTCTGTGTCTCTCTGTATATATAAATAAATGTATAATATATAAATACACACACACACATGTATATATATATTTTTTGGGACTGTCACATTTTGAGTTTTTATTAAACTATAAATTTAAACTAGATCTAAATAAACAACCCGTTAAAAATATTCTGGCAAGAATCGGCAAGAAATTTAACATCCCAAAGAAACTTAATTTCGGTAGAAAGTATGTTTTTTTTACTTTTTTTAAAAATTAAATGTCGAAATCCGATGTGGAAAAATCGGTCCAATCGGTTCAAAGCCGGCCCTGTCTATATATATACATATATATATATATTTTTTGGGACTGTCACATTAAGTTGACTGTATGCAACTACTTAATATATATAAATATACAAATTAATTGTCAATTATCAACATAGGGCGTCGTTTAAAAAAGATTTTCGCTGCTCTTTCTAGCAAATTAAAACAATAACACATGCATTGAACAAAGCGGTCGCTGAGGTATAAAGGGAAATAACTCTACATTTGAGGGTTATTTCCCTTTATACCTCAGCGACCGCTTTGTTCAATGCGTGTGTTATTGTTTTAATTTGCTAGAAAGAGCAGCGAAAATCTTTTTCAAACGACGCCCTATATTGATAATTGATAATTAATTTGTATATTTATATATATATAGTAGTTGCATACAGTCAACTTAATGTGACAGTCCCCAAAAAAATATATATATATGTATATATATAGACAGGGGCGGCCTTGAACCAATTGGACTGACTTTTCCACATCGGATTTCGACATTAAATTTTTAAAAAAAAGTAAAAAAAAACATACTTTCTACCGAAATTAAGTTTCTTTCGGATGTTAAATTTCTTCCCGACTTTTGCCAGAGTATTTTTAACAGGGGTTGTTTATTTAGATCTAGTTTAAATTTATAGTTTAATAACACACAACTCGATCTTGGTGAGAAATAATGTTTTTTCCCTAGTTTTTTTCTTTTGTCTTGTGCTATCAACTAATCTCCTCTCCTAATATACCGCAAATGACTTTTTCCCACCGAAATCGGAGTGGTAGGGGCCCACGGGAATCCATCCCCACTCACCTCAGAGTTATATATTTTCCATGTTTTCTTTTTTTTTTTTTTCCGTGTGTCATCAACTAATCTCTGCTCCTAGTATTACTGCAAAGGACTTTTTTCTCCATTGGTTGCGTATAAGGAGATCAGAGTAGTGGCTGTTTTTTTTTATACGCCTAATAACTGCTATTTCTAGCATACTAAACAAGCGCGTCGAGGACCGGCTACCTTTGAATTCATTTAAAAGGGAGAGAAAATGTTTTACACCACATTTTCGATATAATCTAAGGAAAAACATTATTTCTCACCAAAATCGAGTTGAGTTTTTATTAAACCATAAATTTAAACTAGATCTAAACAAACAACCCCTGTTAAAAATATTCTGGCAAAAGTCGGGAAGAAATTTAACATCAGAAAGAAACTTAATTTCGGTAGAAAGTATGTTTTTTTTTAGTTTTTTTTAAAAATTAAATGTCGAAATCCGATGTGGAAAAGCATTTTGTATGTGTGGTTGTGGGCCTCTTTGTCTGTGTATATATTATGAATCTAGTAATGTATGTATGTGCTTGTGTGTATATATTATGAATCTAGCAGTATGTATATATATTATGAATCTAGTAGTGTCTATGAACATCTGTATGTATGTATATATTATGAATCTGTCTGTATGTCTCCATGTGTCTATGAACATCAGTGTGTATGTATGTATATATTATGAATCTAGCAGTGTATGTATGTGCTTGTGTGTATATATTATGAATCTAGCAGTATGTATATGTGTGTATATATTATGAATCTAGTAGTGTGTCTGTATGTCTCCGTGTTTGTCTATATATATTATGAATCTAGTAGTGTATGTCTCCACATGTGTCTATGAACATTAGTGTGTGTGTGTATATATTACAAATCTAGCAGTGTGTGTATGTCTCCATATGTGTGTAGGTGTGAATATATTATGAATCTAGCAGTTTGTTTGTAGATCTTCATGTCTGAATATTTGTGTGTCTATGAACATCAGTTTGTGTGTGTATATATTATGAATCTAGTAGTGTGAGTGTCTGTACGTCTCCATATGTGTGTATATATTATGAATCTAGCAATATGTATTTATCTGTCTTGTGTGTCTCCATATGTTTGTAGGTGTGTGTATGTATGTGCTTGTGTGTATATATTAAGAAGCAAGGAGTGGATGTATGTATATATTATGAATATAGTAGCGTGCGTGTATCTGTATGTCTCCATATGTGTGAATATAATATGAATCTAGCAGTGTGTTTGTAGGTCTTCATGTCTGAATATTTGTGTGTCTATGAACATCAGTTTATGCCTAGATGTGTGTGTATATATTATGAATCTAGCAGTGTCTGTGTGTATGTATGCCTTTGTGTGTATGTATGCCTTTGTGTGCACGTCTGTATACCTAGATGTGTGTGTGTGTGTATTATGAATCTATCAGTGTGTATGTGTTTATTGGTGTGTGTCTGTATGACTCCATATATGTGTAAGTCTGCATGCATGTGTGTGTGTGTGTATGTATGTATGCCTAAATGTGTGTGTGTATATATATATATATATATATAAGAGTGTGCCTACCTTTCCATGTCTTCCTCATCACCTCTTCTTCCCCAGGCTCATGGGTTGGATAGGTTTGTCTGAAGCAGTGTTGTATAATCCGAGATCCCTCATATCACAAACCCCTTTTTCACAGCACATGACAGAAACACTGCGACAACTTTGAAACCGAGAGATGCATGTGGATTTTATTGATTGAAAATACAAAAGCCAGTCTTTAAATGTACACCATGGTACACTATACCGAATTATGGAATGGAAGAAAATATTCTGGGTGGGGGCAGGATAGGAAAATGTGGATTTAACCTTTGAGGAGAAATTTGGTAATTTAATGAAACAAATCTAATCTAGCAAAAACGAAATATATTTTAATTAAAATGTATACATAGGCTCTTGCTAAGCTTTCTTACCAGAATAGCCTGGTACTTATTTTGTGTCTTTCATGAGGATATAAACACCAACACCAGTTGTCAAGTGGTTGCGGTGGGGGGACAAACACAGACACACAAACACACACACACACATATATCTATATATCTATACATATATATAGTATACGCTGTAAAGTGATTGACATCAGGAAGGGCATCCAGCCATAGAAATCTACCAAAACAGACAACTGGAATCTGGTGCAGCTCTCCAGCCTTGTCAGCTCCTGTCAAATCATCCAACCCCTGCCAGCATGGAAATAAGACGCAAGACGATGATGATATATAACATCCATGTTTTATCATAAGATCCTTTATTGTTAATTCATTCTAATCCTTATTTTACTATTTTCCATCATATCTATCATTCTCTCTCCTCTTCAGGTGTTCCTGTTTCTAGGTTGTCTTGGAGTCTCGTTTATGGTTGCATTTTTGGGTTCGATGGCATTTGAAGCTCCGATGTTAGGTTTAGAAAAAGTATTATTGCAGAAATTAAAGATTAGAAAATAACAAAATTAATCTTGTTTGTTAATATTTTATTTCCTTATTGTTATTATTATTATTGAGAGAACAGCGCATGTCATCAGTGACACTGGGGTACATCTAGCAGATCACCTGCGATGAACCAACATCCTATCCAGGTGAAATGAAACCAGGAAACCAGCCATTATGAACCAGACATGGCTTCAGAAGGAACAAACATCAACAACAACAGTTGACATATTTAAACCTATCTTGGCTGAAGATCAATATAAAGGGTTGCCAATTTACATTAATTAAAAAAAAAAATAATAATTTCAAACTGGGTAGGAATTGAAACCTAGACCACCATATAACAGACAAAGTGACTTTTACCAACAATTTTAATCTAAATTTTCCTTGACACTAAAAAACTTGTTTTTAAAAATCATTTTTTAAAATTTTGACTTCAAAAAACTATTGGTGATTTCAGGATTATTTCTAAGCACAATTTATGAATTTTGTAACATTTTCGTTATTGGTGCGAAATTCATTTAAATTGTTAGCAATTATTTTGCCACTTTAGAAACATCGATTACCACTTAAACTAAATTCTCAGGTACTGTCGCTTAAGAGTCAAAATTCTGCAAGGATTTGATGCCACTTATTAGCCAAAATCCAAAAATTTTGACTTCAAAAAACTATTGGTGATTTCAGGCACAGTTTATGAACTTTGTGTCTCTGTGTCTCTCTGTATATATAAATAAATGTATAATATATAAATACACACACACACATGTATATATATATTTTTTGGGACTGTCACATTTTGAGTTTTTATTAAACTATAAATTTAAACTAGATCTAAATAAACAACCCGTTAAAAATATTCTGGCAAGAATCGGCAAGAAATTTAACATCCCAAAGAAACTTAATTTCGGTAGAAAGTATGTTTTTTTTACTTTTTTTAAAAATTAAATGTCGAAATCCGATGTGGAAAAATCGGTCCAATCGGTTCAAAGCCGGCCCTGTCTATATATATACATATATATATATTTTTTTTGGGACTGTCACATTAAGTTGACTGTATGCAACTACTTAATATATATAAATATACAAATTAATTGTCAATTATCAACATAGGGCGTCGTTTAAAAAAGATTTTCGCTGCTCTTTCTAGCAAATTAAAACAATAACACACGCATTGAACAAAGCGGTCGCTGAGGTATAAAGGGAAATAACTCTACATTTGAGGGTTATTTCCCTTTATACCTCAGCGACCGCTTTGTTCAATGCGTGTGTTATTGTTTTAATTTGCTAGAAAGAGCAGCGAAAATCTTTTTCAAACGACGCCCTATATTGATAATTGATAATTAATTTGTATATTTATATATATAAAGTAGTTGAATACAGTCAACTTAATGTGACAGTCTCAAAAAATATATATATATATGTATATATATAGACAGGGGTGGCCTTGAACCAATTGGACTGACTTTTCCACATCGGATTTCGACATTAAATTTTAAAAAAAAAGTTAAAAAAAACATACTTTCTACCGAAATTAAGTTTCTTTCGGATGTTAAATTTCTTCCCGACTTTTGCCAGAATATTTTTAACAGGGGTTGTTTATTTAGATCTAGTTTAAATTTATAGTTTAATAACACACAACTCGATCTTGGTGAGAAATAATGTTTTTTCCCTAGTTTTTTTCTTTTGTCTTGTGCTTTCAACTAATCTCCTCTCCTAATATACCGCAAATGACTTTTTCCCACCGAAATCGGAGTGGTAGGGGCCCACGGGAATCCATCCCCACTCACCTCAGAGTTATATATTTTCCATGTTTTCTTTTTTTTTTTTTTCCGTGTGTCATCAACTAATCTCTGCTCCTAGTATTACTGCAAAGGACTTTTTTCTCCATTGGTTGCGTATAAGGAGATCAGAGTAGTGGCTGTTTTTTTTTATACGCCTAATAACTGCTATTTCTAGCATACTAAACAAGCGCATCGAGGACCGGCTACCTTTGAATTCATTTAAAAGGGAGAGAAAATGTTTTACACCACATTTTCGATATAATCTAAGGAAAAACATTATTTCTCACCAAAATCGAGTTGAGTTTTTATTAAACCATAAATTTAAACTAGATCTAAACAAACAACCCCTGTTAAAAATATTCTGGCAAAAGTCGGGAAGAAATTTAACATCCGAAAGAAACTTAATTTCGGTAGAAAGTATGTTTTTTTTTACTTTTTTTAAAAAATTAAATGTCGAAATCCGATGTGGAAAAGTATTTTGTATGTGTGGTTGTGGGCCTCTTTGTCTGTGTATATATTATGAATCTAGTAATGTATGTATGTGCTTGTGTGTATATATTATGAATCTAGCAGTATGTATATATTATGAATCTAGCAGTATGTATATATTATGAATCTAGCAGTATGTATATATTATGAATCTAGTAGTGTCTATGAACATCTGTATGTATGTATATATTATGAATCTGTCTGTATGTCTCCATGTGTCTATGAACATCAGTGTGTATGTATGTATATATTATGAATCTAGCAGTGTATGTATGTGCTTGTGTGTATATATTATGAATCTAGCAGTATGTATATGTGTGTATATATTATGAATCTAGTAGTGTGTCTGTATGTCTCCGTGTTTGTCTATATATATTATGAATCTAGTAGTGTATGTCTCCACATGTGTCTATGAACATTAGTGTGTGTGTGTATATATTACAAATCTAGCAGTGTGTGTATGTCTCCATATGTGTGTAGGTGTGAATATATTATGAATCTAGCAGTTTGTTTGTAGATCTTCATGTCTGAATATTTGTGTGTCTATGAACATCAGTTTGTGTGTGTATATATTATGAATCTAGTAGTGTGAGTGTCTGTACGTCTCCATATGTGTGTATATATTATGAATCTAGCAATATGTATTTATCTGTCTTGTGTGTCTCCATATGTTTGTAGGTGTGTGTATGTATGTGCTTGTGTGTATATATTAAGAAGCAAGGAGTGGATGTATGTATATATTATGAATATAGTAGCGTGCGTGTATCTGTATGTCTCCATATGTGTGAATATAATATGAATCTAGCAGTGTGTTTGTAGGTCTTCATGTCTGAATATTTGTGTGTCTATGAACATCAGTTTATGCCTAGATGTGTGTGTATATATTATGAATCTAGCAGTGTCTGTGTGTATGTATGCCTTTGTGTGTATGTATGCCTTTGTGTGCACGTCTGTATACCTAGATGTGTGTGTGTGTGTATTATGAATCTATCAGTGTGTATGTGTTTATTGGTGTGTGTCTGTATGACTCCATATATGTGTAAGTCTGCATGCATGTGTGCGTGTGTGTATGTATGTATGCCTAAATGTGTGTGTGTATATATATATATATATATATAAGAGTGTGCCTACCTTTCCATGTCTTCCTCATCACCTCTTCTTCCCCAGGCTCATGGGTTGGATAGGTTTGTCTGAAGCAGTATTGTATAATCCGAGATCCCTCATATCACAAACCCCTTTTTCACAGCACATGACAGAAACACTGCGACAACTTTGAAACCGAGAGATGCATGTGGATTTTATTGATTGAAAATACAAAAGCCAGTCTTTAAATGTACACCATGGTACACTATACCGAATTATGGAATGGAAGAAAATATTCTGGGTGGGGGCAGGATAGGAAAATGTGGATTTAACCTTTGAGGAGAAATTTGGTAATTTAATGAAACAAATCTAATCTAGCAAAAACGAAATATATTTTAATTAAAATGTATACATAGGCTCTTGCTAAGCTTTCTTACCAGAATAGCCTGGTACTTATTTTGTGTCTTTCATGAGGATATAAACACCAACACCAGTTGTCAAGTGGTTGCGGTGGGGGGACAAACACAGACACACAAACACACACACACACATATATCTATATATCTATACATATATATAGTATACGCTGTAAAGTGATTGACATCAGGAAGGGCATCCAGCCATAGAAATCTACCAAAACAGACAACTGGAATCTGGTGCAGCTCTCCAGCCTTGTCAGCTCCTGTCAAATCATCCAACCCCTGCCAGCATGGAAATATTCTTCTAATCTTTTACTTGTTTCAGTCATTTGACTGTGGCCATGCCGGAGCATCGCCTTGAATGGATTTTAATCAAACGGTTAACACTAGTTGTTTTTTTTTTAAGACTAGTATCATTCTTTCTCTTTCTTTCTCTCTTTCCCACTCTCTCTCTCTCTCTCTGTCTCTCTGTATATAAAGATATATGATATATAAATGTATAATATATAAATACACACACACACACACACACACATATATATATATATATATATATATATATATATATATATATATATATATATATATATATATATGTATATATATATATATATATATATATATATATATATATATATCTTTATATACAGAGAGACACAGAGAGAGAAAGAGAGAAAGAAAGAGAAAGAATGATACTAGTCTTATTAGCCAAAATCCAAAAATTTTGACTTCAAAAGACTATTGGTGATTTCAGGCTTATTTCTAGCACAATTTATGAACTTTGTGTCTCTGGGTCTCTCTGTATATAAAGATATATATATATATATAAATAAATGTATAATATATAAATACACACACACACATGTATATATATATTTTTTGGGACTGTCACATTTTGAGTTTTTATTAAACTATAAATTTAAACTAGATCTAAATAAACAACTCCTGTTAAAAATATTCTGGCAAAAGTCGGGAAGAAATTTAACATCCCAAAGAAACTTAATTTCGGTAGAAAGTATGTTTTTTTAAATTTTTTTAAAAATTAAATGTCGAGATCCGATGTGGAAAAGTCGGTCCAATTGGTTCAAGGCCGGCCCTGTCTATATATATACATATATATATATATTTTTTGGGTCTGTCACATTAAGTTGACAGTATACAACTACTTTATATATATAAATATATATATCAATCATAAATTATCAATATAGAGCGTCGTTTAAAAGAGATTTTCGCTGCTCTTTCTAGCAAATTAAAACAATAACACACACGTTGAACAAAACGGTCGCTGAGGTATAAAGGGAGATAACTCTCAAATGTAGGGTTATTTCCCTTTATACCTCAGCGACCGCTTTGTTCAATGTGCATATTATTGTTTTAATTTGCTAGAAAGAGCAGCGAAAATCTTTTTTAAACGACGCCCTATATTGATAATTGATAATTAATTTGTATATTTATATATATAAAGTAGTTGTATACAGTCAACTTAATGTGACAGTCCCAAAAAATATATATATATATGTATATATATAGACAGGGGCGGCCTTGAACCAATTGGACCGACTTTTCCACATCGGATTTCGACATTTAATTTTTAAAATAAGTTTGAAAAATAGACTTTCTACCGAAATTAAATTTCTTTGGGATGTTAAATTTCTTGCCGATTCTTGCCAGAATATTTTTAACAGAGGTTGTTTATTTCGATCTAGTTTAAATTTATAGTTTAATAACACACAACTCGATCTTCGTGAGAAATAATGTTTTTTCCCTAGTTTTTTTCTTTTGTCTTGTGCTATCAACTAATCTCCTCTCCTAATATACCGAAAATGGCTTTTCCCCACCGAAATCAGAGTGGTAGGGGCCCACGGGAATCCATCCCCACTCACCTCAGCGTTATATATTTTCCATGTTTTTTTGTTTTTTTTCCGTGTGTCATCAACTAATCTCTGCTCCTAGTATTACTGCAAAGGACTTTTTTCTCCATTGGTTGCGTATAAGGAGATCAGAGTAGTGGCTGTTTTTTTTTTACGCCTAATAACTGCTATTTCTAGCATACTAAACAAGCGCGTCGAGGACCGGCTACCTTTGATTTTTTTTTAAAGGGAGAGAAAATGTTTTACACCAGATTTTCGATATAATCTAAGGAAAAACATTATTTCTCACCAAAATCGAGTTGAGTTTTTATTAAACTAGATCTAAATAAACAACCCCTGTTAAAAATATTCTGGCAAAAGTCGGGAAGAAATTTAACATCCGAAAGAAACTTAATTTCGGTAGAAAGTCTATTTTTCAAACTTTTTTTAAAAATTAAATGTCGAGATCCGATGTGGAAAAGTCGGTCCAATTGGTTCAAGGCCGGCCCTGTCTATATATATATACATATATATATATATATTGGGACTGTCACATTAAGTTGACTGTATACAACTACTTTATATATATAAATATACAAATTAATTATCAATTACCAATATAGGGGTCGTTTAAAAAAGATTTTCGCTGCTCTTTCTAGCAAATTAAAACAATAACACACACATTAAACAAAGCTGTCGCTGAGGTATAAAGGGAGATAACTCTCAAAGCGACAGCTTTGTTCAATGTGTATGTTATTGTTTTAATTTGCTAGAAAGAGCAGCGAAAATCTTTTTTAAACGACGCTCTGTATTGATAATTGATAATTAATTTGTATATTTATATATATAAAGTAGTTGTATACAGTCAACTTAATGTGACAGACCCAAAAAATATATATATATATGTATATATATAGACAGTGGCGGCCTTGAACCAATTGGACCGACTTTTCCACATCGGATCTCGACATTTAATTTTTTAAAAATGTTAAAAAAACATACTTTCTACCGAAATTAAGTTTCTTTGGGATGTTAAATTTCTTCCCGACTTTTGCCAGAATATTTTTAACAGGGGTTGTTTATTTAGATCTAGTTTAATAAAAACTCAACTCGATTTTGATGAGAAATAATACATATATATATATATATATATATATATATATATATATATATACATGTCTCTTAAAGGATAGAGCTCAAAATCAATGCATTGAAGATACTTTATTGCAGCAACAATTATAATAATAACAGAAACAACCACAATAAGCCAAACCTATGCACATTTCAATAGGGTATCCCGGAAAAATAAACCACATCATAAGATGTCTCGTAAAATATTGTAACAAATTACAACATATTACAAATTTCTGGATACTCCATCTCATCAGGGTCGCATTATTGCCATCACCAATACCATTATTAGCAAAACACACACATCATCCAAGAGGGTGAAAGAATAATCGACGGCACGCAACCTACCATCGTTATTTTCTTACAGAATGTAAACAAACCAGTCAACCGAAATCCAGCGACGTACACCGCCCGGTTTACAGCGTAAAAATCCCTTGCCAAAAATTCATCCCCCCTGTACATCAAGATTTCTAATATATATATATATATATATATTAGATATATATATACTTATATATATTATTTATATATATATATAATTTACATATGTATGTGTGTGTCATTCGAAACATAATCAGAGCTTCTGAAACATGAAGCCACGAAATAATGCAGGATTTATTGGAAACAATGTGAATAAAAGATTAATTAATTTGACAGAGGAATCTGGATGCTGAATGATTCAAGTTTATTAACTTCCAACATTTTCTTATAAAACGCTTAGACTTCTTTATTACAATTCAAATATTTCCAGATTTTCTTTAAGAATTAATTAATTTCATTTATGATTAATTATAAGATTGCTTTGTAGATCGATGCAGGCATTGAAAGATAATTAAAGAAGCATCTATAAAAATTCTCTTATATGTGATTTCACGTAATGCTAGACATAAAAGCCAGCAGCTCTCAAATTTCCATTGTCTTTTTCACTCAAACCGAAGGACACTTTACAGAAACTGTAAAAGAAAGAAATTCGGTTAATACAGGTTGTGGCAGAAAAACTTTGTTATTATTACACACTCCCTCTCTTTTTCTTTCTTTCACTCAATTGATAAACCCAACGGGACAACACGTAAACAAGTTACGCATAGCTGAACGCGTGAGAATCCTGAAAAGAGTCACTACTGGAGCCAGGGAACATCCTTGAACTCCAGAACAGAGATTTGCCTTTCAGGTGGTTCCTGCTAGCCCTTCGGAGCCTTCGAGATGGCGACATGGCTGCTGCAAGTAAACAAACATTAGCGAAGGGAGATAATTCCCACTCGTTACCTTCCAGCAGTGAGATATTTCCACCGCTATATTTTCAAGTGGGCCAACGGGGTTTTAGGATTTGGCGATACGACATAAAACTAAACCCTTTAGGGACGGGAAAGCTAAGGTAATAACATAAACCGGCCTACCCCATTTTTAATATATACTACTCTACATCCAAGAGCGTGATTCTTTCGGGTTTATGTATTTTACAAACGATATATATATATATATATATATATATATATATATATATATATATATATATATATATATATATATATACAAGAATAATGGCAGGGAATCGTCAATTAATAATAGAATTAATAATTAACAATTTTGCCAAGTAGTTTAGTATGATTATATTCATTATGATTATATTCATTATGATTATATATATATATATATATACAAAGTAATGCTATCTGTTGGAGTCTCAGCTTTTTTAGCTGCTATTTCTGAACTTCGGTATGTGGTGAAGCAAATGCTTGCTGATCCTTTAATTATGTGTATATATATATATATATATATATATATATATATATATATATATAAGGTTGAGGAGGGTATTGGAGTCAACCAAACCCAAAGACACAGGTAATACCGAGTAAGGGCTGTATACCGACTAGTTGTGCCCCAGTCGTTGTATGAACAGGATTGGGGATTATAAGTCGTGTATTAGCGTGTGTATGTATAAATATATAAAAAGATAAAGAGAGCAATGGTAAAGTTGGATATATATTTTATGGATAGACTCTATCCATAAAATATATTTCCAGCTTTACCATTGCTCCCTTTATCCTTTTATATATTTATACATACACACACATATATATATATATATATATATATATATATATACATATATATATCTCCCTCTTTTCTTAGCTCTCCTGAAAAAAGAATTTCTAACTTCTGGTCAGCCATTATTATGATTGACCGTTGACTGAACACTATTCAATTTTTTTTCTCCGTGTTTTTCTCCTTGTCTCCGTATTCTTTCTGTTGAAGAGCGTAGCTCGAAACATCAAAGACTTTCCGTATTCCCGAGCGTCAAACTAATACATCCTTTTGTTGTTTACACCACCTGTCCTCGTCTGTCGTTGTTTTTTTGTACATTCTCCCATATATATGTGTGTGTGTGTATGTAGAGAGAGAGAGACTTGCATTAAATTCTATTAAGAACGTTGTAGAGTAGAGTATAAAGCTTGTCCACCTTCAGATTTCACCCGGTGCTATCAAGTGCTAGTATCATCCATGAAAATGAACTTCATATGAAATAAATAATATGGCATTACTTTCTGAATCACCAAGTTTCTTCACGTTTATCACAAGAAAATAATACTACAATAACAAGTCTTCCTATTTATTTTCACTTGATTCTGCTTTGGGAGAGTTTCCTGTCACATAAATTTATTGCCAAAGGAAGTCCTTCTCAGAGGTTTCAAAGGCTTTTACATACAATTTCATCTGAGTATATGATGCAAAAGTCTTGAAATTTAATTGCAAATTAAAATGCGATTAAAAGTTAAGCAGTATGAAGTATTGTAGGGGAAAACGGGTTCATTTTCATTATCTGAAGTTATTTGGAAAGAAGGGGTGGGGTCACTGTGGGTTTTCCACAAATGGTAAAGACCTCCTTCAGTCACGAATGACTATGGGATTGCACCAAGAAAGTTATCCTCCAAGGCATAAGTCCGAGCAGGGTTTTTTTGTTTTTTTTTTGATAGAAGACCAGCAGTCGCCCGTAAATACCAGCTTCCCCCAATATGTGCCACCAATGTTATCCAAGGGAAAGGAAAAGGCCATGATACAGCTTGGCACCAGTGACGTCGCATCTCATTTCTACAGCTGAATGAATTGGATCAATGTGAAATGAAGTGTCTTGTTCAAGAATACAACACAGCCTAGTCCGGGAATTGAACTCACTACCTCATGATTGTGATCTTGATGCTCTAACCACTGAGGCACTTGCCTCACATGTACCTTTCTCTTTGTCTGAAGTTTTTTCTAATCCTTCAGTCCCGCTGCCCCCTACCCCTCTCTCCTCCTTCCACATCACCGGGATCTGGCCAGCCATGATCTTCCTTTCTTGGCCTGGCTGCTGACCCCCAACACCTCTTATGTCCATCTCCTATGTTCCTGCCTTTAGGTTTTCACTTCATAAACGCCAGCTCAATTTCATTCGTTCTCAGTCGAAAGACTTTCTTGTTTGTGTTTGTGTACCATGTTCTCCGGTTTTTTTTTGTCTTTGTTGCCGTACACATTTGCTAGCTTTCTTACAAAAAAAAGTCTCATGCTATTAGCTCAGCCTTTTGGGGGCAACTAGATTGAACTGTCTCAATCAAGAGTAACTGCCCGAAACAGTAAGGACCTCTGGTATACTTGACTGCGGAACGAAAGCCATGAATGACCCCTCTGGGAACTTAATACCTTTTCGTAGCACTCGAAAGTTTATAAAATTCTTATGACATATATATTGGGAACAACTAATATGCAATTCTGGGAATTATATCTCTTTGGCAGTCTGTAGTTAGGAGAAACAGATATTTTCGGTAACCGTGTATTTATTTCTATAATTTTCACTAGTCTCGCCCGGAAGCTTTTGCTTCACTAAATTTTTTTCTTTGAGAATTATTCGGTGATCTTCTTCTAGCACATTAGCAGTCCACTTAGTGGTCTCTTTTATATATACATCATCATCATCGTTTAACGTCCGCTTTCCATGCTAGCATGGGTTGGACGATTTGACTGAGGACTGGTGAAACCGGATGGCAACACCAGGCTCCAATCTGATTTGGCAGAGTTTCTACAGCTGGATGCCCTTCCTAACGCCAACCACTCAGAGAGTGTAGTGGGTGCTTTTACGTGTCACCCGCACGAAGGCCAGTCAGGCGGTACTGGCAACGGCCACGCTCAAAATGGTGTATTTTATGTGCCACCAGCACAAGAGCCAGTCCAGGGGCACTGGCAACGATCTCGCTCGAAAATCCTATGAAAGCCAGTCAGGCGGTACTGGCAATACAATAATCCTTTTGGTATTAAATTGATATTAATTAATATCCAATTTTTTTTACCCTACTATTATATACATATATATAGCTGTGGTTTCAGTCCTACTGCGTGGCATGTTGGGCAGATGCCTTCTACTATAGCCCTAGACCGACCATAACCTTGTGAGTGGATTTGGTAGACAGAAACTAGAAGAAGCCTGTCGTGTGTGTGTGGTTTGGAAGCAAAAACATTCTACTATGAATACAAGTCAAAGTAAATATTGGATTGAAAAATACTCTCCACGGACAGCCTTCAATTTTTCTCTTTTTATTAATGATAACAATGACACGAGTTATGATATGACTAGTTGTTTGGGAAGTTTTTTATTTATATAAGTTACAAATTGGAGGTAAAATTTGAGGGGAGGGGACCAGGGGGTCAGTGGAGTGGTAGTCATGGCGGGTGGAGGGAATCAGATCAATTGTTTGTAGGGTGGTGGCGGGGACAGTAACACATCTGTGGTGTGTGATTTTTTTTGAGTTTGTTGTGGTGGACTGGAACACATCTGTGGAGTAGGTTACGTTTAGGGGTGAAAATGTTCATATACTGAGTAACACAGCAAAAATTTGTGGAAGAGGAGGAGTCGTTTTCTGGTGTAAAAAGGGACACACAGGGGCCGTGCTTTTCGCATACAGACAGGTATGTAACTTCTGATTTCCGATTGAAAACGAAACAACCAGACAGTGATTTAACAAACAATACATACAGACAGACAATTGAAAAATACAGGACGACGTGTCCGTCAGAGGAATAATAAGAATGTCACTTGAGAAGCTTCAGTTCCTTGTATAAAGGGAGACGACAATCAGGGAGTTTTTCAAACAGCAGTCGAGATGGTTGAAGCTACAGGAAGGACATGTCCATCTGGTGGACGATGCTGTAACTAATGGAATAACTGAAAAAAAATTAGAGGACGGTGTGTGTGTGTATAAAGTGGGTGACATTTATGCTGAGCGTCTGTCTGTATATACACCCTGTCAACATCTGCAAACCCAATCAACACTACATATATATATATACACACTCAACATCTCTACTTCTGATGTCCAGCCAACATGTAGACACACTCACTCAACATCTATACATTGTGTCTATCTATTCAGACATCTACACACACACACAAGATCCACAGTAAGTCTATATATACACCACATCAACACCCTGTCTATATATCTAGTCAACATCTACAGTCTGTATGTGTATATATATATATATATATATATATATATATATATACATCCAGCTGACAGAGACTGCTGTCTTTTTATTTTCTTTTTACAAGTTTCAGACAGAGGACAGAAGCCATGCTTGGAGTACTGCCTTCAAAAGGTCCTCCCTGTCATATATAATTCACTCAGCTACTGCTTTTATCAATTTCTACTTGTCAAACAGCGAAGTTAAATCAGACCACAATGGTTTTCTATCAAACACACACAGCCAGCCCCATTCCACCCATCTGCAGTACGCTTTGAAACAGTTGTGGATGCATTTAAACAGTTAGAAACATAAATGTACAGTTTGAAACAGTTAATGTATGTAGTTAAAATAGTTTATGGTGAAGAAGGGGGGGGGGGGAAAGAAACCATAACTTTGTTTCAAACAAGAGAGAACAGGGGAAAAAAAAAACAAAAAAAAAACAACTGAACAAGGGAAACAACAAAACCAATTAGTGTTAATTGTTGGTAATTATCTTTAAAAGGAAGAACAAGGGGCAGAGAGAGACAGAAAAATGCAGCAAGAGAAAGAGACAAAAATAGGGAGAGACAGAGACAGACAAAGATGTAGGGTGGGAGACAGATTGACAAAGATGGAGAGGGAGACACACACGCACAAAGATGCAGAGAGAGAGAGAGAGAGAGTGAGAAAGAGAGAGAGAGAGAGAAAGAAAGAGAGAGAGATAGAGTGTGTAAGTACATAGTGATGGAGCACAGGTGGAGTACGGATTAGCATTAATTGGTTTGTTGAAATCACACACACACACACACGACCTCTTCCCTTCCACAACACATGCCCACACACACACACAAACAAAAAAAAAAAAGATATATAACCCAACAACGAAACAATACAACAACAACATAAAAAAAAAAGAATTACCCAATATAATACAACCCCATAAAACACCACCACATAATCGGAACAATTAAAACAACTCGGGGGAGAGTTGAGTCAGGATGTGCCCGGCCCCCACAGTATTTTCACCAAGTTTTTAGCTTCATATTTCAAGTCAATTTCGCCTTTTCAGTTTTACTTTAATTTTGCCCACAGCTAAGAACTTTTCCATCACTAAAAGACGCCATAGTCTCTTTATCTTTTTACCATTATTAACGAGGGGCAAAACGCTTAGTGGCATTTTTCATCCATCTTTAACGTTTCTGAGTCCAAATGACGACCACCAAGAGGGAGGGGGGAGTCAGCTCTGCCTTTCAGACGATGAAATAATTGCTGGCACTGTGCCAAAGTTTGAAACCATTATTATTGTCATCATTGTTTCTTTTTTGTGTATTAAAAGAGAAAAAAAAACCCCCCACACATTTCAGTCTTTAGACTTGTTGGTTTCATCCTGTACCAGTTGTTGATGTTACCATGGTGATTCTTGTTATGAAACATTGTTCTTATTGTCACCTTTTTTTTTGTTTTTGTTAATTTTGTTTTTGGAGGTGTGTGTGTGTGTGTGTGTGTGTGGTGAATTTGGGGGTAGAAAGGACGGGGGTTTGGTGGGGGGAAAATAAACACAAACAAACAAAAACAATTAGTTGGGGGGTACATGGGAGGTACACTCAATGTGAGGAGATTGAAAAGCAGGGCAGCAGCAGAGATGGAATGGAAGGGATGAGAGGGTAGGTAGATTGCAACCTATTATTACATGGACAGTCTGTCTGATGTGGTGGCCACCAGTCAACAGTTTTATATATATGTTTATATACATAGATATACTTATATATATATATATATATGTATATATATATATATATATATATATATATATATACATATATATATATATATATATATAATGGCCACTAAACAGTGTGTAGGTCCTTTGTACCCAAGATAGTTTACACAGAGAAAGTAGAATAGAGTGGGGGGTAAAAGAGAATTCTGGAAGGGGTGAAAATAGAGAAAGACAAAGAATATAGAGACAGAGAGAGAAATTCTTTTCTCTTTGAATTTGTTCATGTTGGAGTTGCCCATTATTATAATTATTATTATTTATTATTATTATTATTATTATTATTATTAATATTACTGTTTGTGTTTCTCTTTTACGCAGCAATCACAACTTGACCCCCCAGAGGTCACGGACACGAGCACCGACCTCGACGACCCTTTACGAGACGGGTCGGCCGTTCTCGGCGGGCGTGCTCGACCGCGACCCCGCCGCAGAGTGTTGCGGAGAGTGTGCACTGGCGGAGACGACGGAGTGCGTCGGACTGGGGGAAGGGGGCGGCTGGGCGGTGAGGAGGGTCGTCGAGGCGACGTCCGAGCTGGTCGACAGCGACAGGGGCTGCTGCACGCCCGGCCCCGCCGGACATCTCTGTAGGTTCTGTGACTGTTGTTGTTGCTGCTGCTGCTGCTGGTGTTGTTGTTGTTGTTGTTGTTGTTGTTGTTGTTGTTGTTGTTGTTGTGATGAGGCTGTGGAAGAGCAGCTAGACAGCGGCGACGACGACGTGGAGGTGCGGAGGAGGAGGAGGTTGGTGGTGGTGGTGGTGGAGGTGGAAGAAGACGATGAGAGCTGCGGCGCCGTGATCTGTGGTTTGCTTTCGCGACCATCACCGCTGCCCGTCGTCATCGGGCTCTTCCCGCAGACGTGATGGTGGTTCTCCCAGTCCTTGTGCTGGCAGAACGAACCGCAGTATCGTGCAATGTTGCACCCGCTGCATGTCTCACTCGCTTTGCGTCCGCAGTTCCAACAACTCTGCAAAGAATCGAGAAAAAAAAAAAAAAAAAAAAAAAGAAATATTAGAATTTCAATGAAGCACAATTAATTAATTAATTAATTGGAATTTGGTAAAAAGAAAAAAAAAAAAAAAAAAGCAGATATAACGGCTGTGTGGTAAGAAAGAAGTTTGCTTCCCAACCACATAGTTCCAGGTTCAATCCCACTGTATGGCACCTTGGGTAAGTGTCTTCTACTATAGCCTCTTAGGCTGACCAAAGTCTTGTGAGTGGAATTGACAGACAGAAACCGAAAGAAACATATATATCTGCCTCATCTTCGAAACGCCTTTCAATATGTTTTGAGTTGATGGATGTGTATAACTCACAGCTGGTCATTTTTCAAAACATATTGAAGGGATAGCCAACACACATGCAGGTGGACATAGAACCCTCTTTTTAGCCACTCCCTTGGCAGGAACACCCAACCACTCCGAGAGTGTAGTGAGTGCTTTTACGTGTCACCCGCACGAAGGCCAGTCAGGCGGAACTGGCAACGGCCACACTCAAAATGGTGTATTTTACGTGCCACCTGCACAGGAGCCAGTCCAGGGACACTGGCAATGATCTCGCTCGAAAATCCTACGAAGGCCAGTCAGGCAGTACTGGCAACGGCCATATATATATATATATGTGTGTATATATTTCAACTGCTAGAAGGCAAATACACTGCACTCACCATGGAGAAAATATCTCTCTTAGCTAGACACGTGTTTCCAAGCACAGCAAAGTGCCACATCTGGTCCCTTGTCATTTCTTCAGTGAGGCCCCAGAGTCCGAAGATCCTTTATCACCTATTCATCCCACGTCTTCCTGGGTCTGCAACTTCCACAGGTCTCCTCCGCAATTAGAGCTCGGCACTTCTTCACACACAGAGATTGTTGTTGTTGTTGGCACTCCGTTGCTTACGACGTCGAGGGTTCCTGTTGATCCGATCAACGGAACAGCCTGCTCGTGAAATTAACGTGCAAGTGGCTGAGCACTCCACAGACACGTCTACCCCTAACGTAGTTCTCGGGGGATATTCAGCGTGACACAGTGTGTAACAAGGCTGACCCTTTGAATTACAGGCACAACAGAAACAGGAAGAAAGAGTGAGAGAAAGTTGTGGTGAAAGAGTACAGCAGGGTTCGCCACCATCCCCTGCCGGAGCCTCGTGGAGCTTTAGGTGTTTTCGCTCAATAAACATTCACAACGCCAGGTCTGGGAATCGAAACCTCGATCCTATGACCGCAAGTCCACTGCCCTAACCACTAGGCCATTGCATCTTCACACACACACACAGATATATATCTATCAATTAACCTATACATTTATATAGTCTCTCTCTCTCTCCACATATATATACACACACCTGCACATATATATTTTTTTAAAGTATATAATAATAATTAAGGGCACTGGAATGCCAGTGCCTATATGCTAGAAATAGATGTCAAATGTCTACAAGCAACTCTAAAATTGTTCTCTATTTACAACCCTTTAATTATATTTCTATAATTCTTTTATTTGTTTCAGGCTTGAAGCTGCAGCCATGCTGGGGCACCACCAGTGTGATCACCTTTTAATTGGCCAATTCTATGGGTTTGGCTTCTGGTGAAGGAGGGAGTTCGGTACCGCTGCCCTCTTTTGAGTTTCCTGTCTTGATATTGGTTCATCTGGGATCTTGGCTAGGAAGAGGTCAAGTTGTTTCTTGAAATCATCCACTCTCACTCCATGGAGAGCCCTCAGATGTTTTTGCAAGGAATTAAATAGCTGTGAGCCCTTGAATCCAAAGCTACTGCAATACATGGTCCTCACTATCGTCCAACCCATGCTAGCATGGAAAGCGGACGTTAAACGATGATGATGATATATATATATGTTTATATATATGTATGTATATTTATATATTTATATATATATTTATGTATATATATTCATTGGACACGAAACTCGGCTTGCGAAGACCTGTTGGGGCAAGCGAAATTGTGATGGCACCTGTGCCCGGCGTTGCCTTCCTGGCACGTGTAAACACTTTCGAGCGAGATCGTTGCCAGCGCCGCTGGACTGGCTGCTGTGCGGGTGGCACGTAAAATACACCATTTCGAGCATGGCTGTCGCCAGTACCGCCTGACTGGCCTTCGTGCCGGTGACACATGAAAGCACCCACTACACTCTCGGAGTGGTTGGCGTTAGGAAGGGCATCCAGCTGTAGAAACTCTGCCAAATCAGATTGGTGCCTGGTGTAGCCATCTGGTTTCACCAGTCCTCAGTCAAATCGTCCAACCCATGCTAGCATGGAAAGCGGACGTTAAACGACGATGATGATGATGATAGTTTTTTTATATGCTAGCCACTGATATAACCATTTTAATGATTATATCTCCCATTTATAAGGATATAGAGGCTGATAACCTTGCCTAAGGAACCCTCAAAGACCACAGAAATGGTTACATGAAAATCAACCTACCTCACTAGATTCCTCTTGGTGATTTATGGTAGATAACAGTTCGTCGTGGGCCTGTTTCCGGGCCTCGGACAATGCCCGGTCCATCTTCTGTCGTTCGCTGGCCACCAATTCATTGGCCTTTTGTTCAACGGCTGCTACAGCCTTTTGAAGCTCCAGCATGGCCTGGCGTTTCACCTCGCTGACCGCTTCTTCTGAAATGAAAAAAACGGACACAGATGAGCGAACATGTTAATTATGGGGAAAAATAGCGATGGTTGTTTACCCACGGGTCAGTCCTGATCCAGCTGTGACCATCTCGGCTTTTATTCAGACATAGTCTATCTAGGACTACATTATCTAATTTGTTCTTCCTTATTGCTCTTGTTTAGCCCTAGGTCAGTCCTCATCCAGCAGACCTATGATTGAAGATGTTCTGTGACCATCCTGTCTTTTATTCAGACACAGTGTATCTGGGACTACATTATCTAATGTGTGCTTCTTTGTTGATGTTGTTTAACCCTAGGTCAGTCCTGATCCAGCAGGCGTATGATCAAAGATGTTCCAACTGTGACCATCCTGTCTTTTATTCAGGCATAGTCTATCTAGGACTACATTATCTATGTGTCCTTCCTTGTTGTTGTTGTTTAACCCAAGGTCAGTCCTCATCCAGACTGACTTATAATCAAAGATGTCCCATTTATGACCATCCTGTCTTTTATTCAAGCGTAGTGTATCTAGGACTACATTATCTAATGTGTCCTTCCTTGTTGGTGTTGATTAACCCAAGGTCAGTCCTGATGCATACAGACCTATGATCAAAGACGTTCCAGCTGTGACCATCCTGTCTTTTATTCAAGCATAGTGTATCTAGGACTACATTATCTAATGTGTCCTTCCTTGTTGGTGTTGATTAACCCAAGGTCAGTCCTGATGCATACAAACTTATGATCGAAGACGTTCCAGCTGTGACCATCCTGTCTTTTATTCAAGCATAGTGTATCTGGGACTACATTATCTAATGTGTCCTTCCTTGTTGGTGTTGTTTAACCCAAGGTCAGTCTTGATGCAGACAGACCAATGATCAAAGACGTTCCAGCTGTGACCATCCTGTCTTTTATTCAGACATAGTGTAACGAGGGCGATATTATCTAAGATAGGGTGATTTGGCTGAGCAAATCTGGTGCTGAAGAGCAATAATGAACTGGAAAATTCTGTCTTGTTGCAGTGGGACTGATAAAGACTGATGACAGTTAAAGAATGACAAATAGCTGTGGGTGGGAAGAGAGAGTGAGAGAGAGAGACACAGAGCGAGGGAGACAGAGACAGACGGATAGAGAGCATCTCCTTACCTTCAGCATGTCTTCTCATCCACAGAGATAATTCTTCTCTATCGCGAATGCTCCGTTCTTGCAGTACTGCTAGCGCCCTCTTTGTTTTGTTTACCATACCAATTATACAGTGTAACATCTGGTGTTGCCAGTGGTGGTCACAGTTGGAGAGAGAGAGAGAGAGAGAGAGATGGAAAGAAAGGAAAAAAGAATATCAACAGGCTATCAACAACATGTCCATGTGAATCCGCAGCAAGCAATGGTTGGGAGGGAGGGGTCCTGTACACTAAAGGATGATAGCAGTGTCTTCGTGTTCGAAGATCACAAAGAAGAGTGAAATGACCTCAAGTGGCTGAATATACCTATCCCTGATGCTGCAGGGTTTTTTTTTGTTTTTTTTTTTTGTATTGCCTGCGTTTAGTAGTTCTAAAGTCAGTCCATGCGATTTGATCCCCCACTTTATACTTCGAGGTCTGACTACAACGGCTGAGACGAGACTGCAGTGGAGTTTATAAGAAAATAAGGTGTCTCGCTCAAGGACGCAACATACTGACAGGTATCGAACTCACGAGCTTCATGTCGTGAGACGAATACCCCTAGCCACTGACCCAAGCGTTGTCACATACACACATACATACATACATACATGCACAAACACATATATACAGGGTGTCCACAAAGTCTGGGTACATAAGGATTAACACACTTTAATTATTATTTCTTATATTATTATTATTATTATTATTATTATTATATTATATTATATTATTATATCTTATATTTAATTGTTTATGTTATGATTTTATTTATTCCAGGTACCTAGACTTTGTGGACACCCTGCACACACATATACACATTTGTGCAGGTTGTTCGGCTAAAGCTGAACACTCATGCCTTCATTTAGAGAGTCCATCAGTGTATGTGTGTGTGTGTGTGTGTGTGTGTATGATGGCGTTAGGAAGGGCGTTGGTTTGAGGAAAGGCACCCAACTGTAGAAACTCTGCCAGGCCAGATTGGAGCCTGGTGCAGCCGCTGGCTCTCCAGACCTCAGTCAAACCGTCCGACCCATGCCAGCATGGAAAATGGACGTTAATCGATGGTGATGATGATATATATGTGTGTGTGTGTGTGTATAGATGGATAAATATATATATGCATTCTTTTACTTGTTTCACTCATTTGACTGCAGCCATGAGTGGTTGGTGTTCGGAAGGGCATCCAGCTGTAGAAACATTGCAAGATCAGATTGGAGCCTGGTGCAGCCGCTGGCTCTCTAGTCCCCAGTCGAACCATCCAACCCGTGCGAATATGGAAAACGGACATTAAACGATGATGATGATGATGGTGACCAGATCCAGCCTCTCACACCTACCCTACAATGTCATTCTACGTTGAACAATCCACATCATAAAACTGTTGCAGGTATGGGATAATAAATACATGTGAATCAAGAAGCATTAAGGTTTGAGAGAGTAATCTCAATGCTGAAGGGTCAAGTATGATACACAGATTGCTCCTTTAAACTAATACTGTTTCTGCTGCACAAAATGTTTGCATAAGAGAGGAGTCAAAAAAAATCAACCTACCGTCTCCACATGTTTCCAGTTATCGTCCAGTCGGTCAAAAGGAGGGTCAAAGGGATCATTCCGAGAGAAACCTGGAAAGAGAGAAAGGAAGGGGTTATCAGGGGTTAGCGGAGGTCAAAGTTTATGGTAAAGTGCACATGCACACATACAAGCTCATATATACACACACAATATGTAATACACAATATACACATCTTTCACACACATACACACACCTTAACTTTTAATTGTTTCAGTCCTTTGATTGTGGCCATGCTGGGGCACCGCCTTCAATAATGTTTAGTCAAATGAATCGACACCAGTGTTTATTTGTTTTAAAGTCTGGTGCTGTTTCTGTTGGCCTCTTCTGCTGAACCACTAAGTTACGAGGATGTAAACACACCAACACAGGTTGTCAAACTGTTGTAGAGGACAAACACAGAGATACACTATATATAATATACACACACGCACAATGGGCTTCTTTCAGTTGCTGTGAACTAAATCTACCTGAAGGCTTGCGTTGGCCCATGGTGCCACACGATGGGATTGAACCCAAAGCCATGTGGTTGGGAAGCAAAATTCTTAACCACATGGTCACACCTGCAAATAGGCAATTGTTTGTCTGTTTCTCTATGTGTAGTACCGCCTGACTGGCCTTCGTGCGGGTGACACGTAAAAGCACCCACTACACTCTCTGAGTGGTTGGCGTTAGGAAGGGCATCCAGCTGTAGAAACTCTGCCAAATTAGATTGGAGCCTGGGGCAGCCATCCAGTTCACCAGTCCTCAGTCAAATCGTCCAACCCATGCTAGCATGGAAAGCGGATGTTAAACGATGATGATGATTATCATCATATATATATATATATATATATATATATATATATATATATATATATATATATACATATATATATAAATACATATATATATATATACATATATATATATACGCACACACACATACATCCATGTGGCTGTGTGGTAAGTAGCTTGCTTACCAACCACATGGTCCCGGGCTCAGTCCCACTGCGTGGCACCTTGGACAAGTGTCTTCTATTATAGTCTCAGATAGACCAAAGAGTTGTGAATGGATTTGATAGACGGAAACTGAAAGAAGCACATTGTATATATATATATGCATGCGTGTATGTGTGTGTGTGTGTGTGTGTGACCGTCCCCACATCACTGCTTGATAACCGATGTTGATGTGTTAGGGGTTCTGCAAAGTGAGGCTGACAGAATAAGTATACGGCTTGAAAAGAAGTACAAGGGTTAAAATAGATAAGTCATGGATAGGATATGTTCAATTAAAAAAGAAAAAAACTCTTCACGGCAGTGCTCCAGCATGGCTGCAGTCAAGTGACTGAAACAAGTAAAAGAATAAAAGTACACACACGCAGGAGTGGCTGTGTGGTAAGTAGCTTGCTTACGAACCACAAGGTTCCAGGTTCAGTCCCACTGCGTGCGTGGCACCTTGGGCAAGTGTCTTCTACTATAGCCTCGGGCCGACCAAAGCCTTGTGAGTGGATTTGGTAGACGGAAACTGAAAGAAGCCCGTCGTATATATATATCGTTTTGTTCGTTCATCGTTTAACGTCCGCTTTCCATGCTAGCATGGGTTGGACGATTTGACTGAGGACTGGTGAAACCAGATGGCTACACCAGGCTCCAATCTGATTTGGCAGAGTTTCTACAGCTGGATGCCCTTCCTAACGCCAACCACTCAGAGAGTGGTTATATATATATATATATATATATATATATGTATGTATGTATGTGTTTGTGTGTCTGTGTTTGTCCCCCCACCATCGCTTGACAACCGATGCTGGTGTTTACGTCTCCGTAACTTAGCGGTTCGGCAAAAAGGGAAACCGATAGAATAAGTACTAGGCTTCCAAAGAATAAGTCCTGGGGTCGATTTTCTCGACTAAAGGCGGTGCTCCAGCATGGCCGCAGTCAAGTAAATGAATAAAAGTACACACACACACATACACCCACATAAACTGAAACATTCTCAAACATAGTCAAATTGTAAAAAGGGGGAGATAACTCACTGTAACTTGGGTAATGCCTATCTCGGTCTCGCTCCCTGTCACGCTCTGCTCGTTCCCTTTCTATCCTTTCCTGTTCCAACCGTTCACGCTCCCGCAGCTCCCTCGACAGACTGATGTCTCCGAGGCGGATGGGGCCACCAGAGTTCAGGTTCACCATGCCGTTCGGACTGATGCGGTTGTTGCCCAGGGGACTCATGCTAGGGTGGCGTTTCGCCGAGTGGAGCGTATCCATGTGACTGTCGCTACCGTTCTCCTTCGTTGGTCTGGAACGAGAGGTTTTTAACGAACATTTTTTAACGAGGAATAAAAACGAAGGATAAAAAAGAATGTTGATATTCACTGCTGCTTACACAAACCAACGAGGGGGCCCCTAGGCAGTCCTATAAACCATCCAAGTTGTGAATGGAACTTAGGAGACTACCTAGAGGCTCCCTCGTCGGTTTATATAAGTAGCAGTTAAGTACAGGGGTTGGTTACATTATGAAGGCCACACAGGATACACTATGTCTGGTTAAAAGACAGGATGGTCACAGTGGGAACATCTTTGATCATAGTAGGTCTGCTGGATCAGGACTGACCTAGGGCTAAACAATAACAACAGCAAGGAAGGACACATTAGAAAATGTAGTCCAAGATACACTGTGTCTGAATAAAAGACAGGATGGTCACAGTTGGAACATCTTTGATCATAGGTCTGCGGGACCAGGTCTGACCTGGGGCTAAACAGCAACAAGAAAGGATACATTAAATAATGTAGTCCGAGATTGCATGAGAGAGTAGCTTACCTGTCAGGTGATCTTCGTTTGCCATTCTCGTTGAACTCTGAAGACAGTGAGTCGTGTGACTCAACGGGGGAGTTGGACGTATCGAAGAGGATGTGTTCGTTCTGAGCGAGGTACTGCTGCGGGGTCTGTTTAGCCATGCGAGCACAGTGGAGGAGTTCTCTTTGGAGCAGAGGTAAGTTGGCCTGGAATGGTGTACGAGAGAGAGAGAGAGATAAACATAGAGACAAATAGAGAGAGAGAGAGAGAGAGAAAGTGTTAGTGTAGGGTGCAAAAGAAAGCGAGACGGACAGAAATGAACAGAATGGATAGAGGTAGGGAGAGAGAAGGTTAGATAGATAGATGGATAGAGAGGGGAGTGGAGGGGAGAGAGAGGTTAGTGTAGACATAAGTGTGGTGTGGTGTGGAGAGAGAGGAAGAGAGAGAGAGAGAGAAACTGGTTGATAGATTGATAAATAGAGACATAGGTAGATAAAGTGATGTACATATATATATATGTATGTGTATGTGTGTGTATATATGAATGTATATGTATGTGTGTGTATATATATATATATATATATATATGTATGTGTGTGTGTGTGTGTGTGTGTGTGTGTGTGGAGGCACAATGGCCCAGTGGTTAGGGCAATGGACTCGCGGTCACAGGATCGCGGTTTCGATTCCCAGACCGGGCGTTGTGAGTGTTTATTGAGCGAAAACACCTAAAGCTCCACGAGGCTCCGGCAGGGGGTGGGGGGTGGAGACCCCTGTTGTACTCTTTCGCCCCAACTTTCTCTCGCCCTTTCTTCCTGTTTCTGTTATGCCTGTAATTCAAAGGGGTCAGCCTTGTCACACACTGTATCACGCTGAATATCCCCCGAGAACTACGAGAACTACGTTAAGGGTACACGTGTCTGTGGAGTGCTCAGCCACTTGCACGTTAATTTCACGAGCAGGCTGTTTCCGTTGATCGGATCAACTGGAACCCTCGACGTCATGAGCAACGGAGTACCAACAACATATGTATATGTATGTATGTGTATATATATATATGTGATATATAAGTGTGTATATATATGTATGCTGGACTGGCTCCTGTGCAGGTGACACATGAAAACACCATTTGAGTGTGGCCGTTGCCAGTACCGCCTGACTGCCCCTCGTGCTGGTGGCATGTAAAAGCACCCGCTACACTCTCGGAGTGGTTGGCGTTAGGAAGGGCACACCTCACAGAAATAATAACATCTTACACATGGATTGGAATATACTGGAATAAGGAGATGTGTTTTAAGAGGACATAGCTTGGCTCTTAACCCTATCTAAATAATAATAATAATAATAATAATAATAATAATTAATTCGTTTTATTGGCCACAAGGGCTAATATCAATTAAAAACATGTTAGGACAAAGACAGGACGAAGATTACAAAAGGTTTTGTCCGAAAAGGTAGGAAAGTTCGTCTAAACAGAGGAAGAAAACGGAGAAAGATATAACAAATAAATAGATAGATAAATAGATAAATAAATAGGACTCCCAATAAATATAATACACATACAGAATGGGAGATGGTTAGACAGAAAGGCCAGATAGATAGATGAACAGACGGACAAATGTAGGGAGAGACGGTTAGATGAACGCATAAAGCATTCGAAAGAAGAAAGCAACTGAGAACGTATTGGAGTTCGAAGGGAGGTAACTCTTGTTGGCCTGATCTGCTGTCAAATGAAAATGCGTGTGTGCTTGCTTTGTAAGCTTGTGCGTGGAGAACTGAGAGAGAGAGAGGGGGGGTAGTCTCTATTTACTACACATTCGTATACGTTTAGGGGTTTGGCTTGTGTGTTTGTGCTGGGGGGTGTAATGAGCCTTCCTTTCTATTATAGGCACAAGGCCAGCAATTTCGGGGAAAGTGCATAAGTTGATTACATCGACTCCCCAAGGATGGAAGGCAAAGTCGACCTCAACAGAATTTGTCACTCAGAACATAAAATGATAATCTTTCGTACTGAAGGCACAAGCCCTCGACTTGTGGGGTGGGGACTAGTCGATTACACTGACCCCCGTACGCAACTGGTACTTAATTTATCGACTCTGAAA
>NC_142957.1:10541663-10556663 GCF_046866305.1 Octopus bimaculoides | reverse complement strand
ACACACACACCCATATACATCATCATCATCATCATCATCATCGTTTAACGTCCGCTTTCCATGCTAGCATGGGTTGGACGATTTGACTGAGGACTGGTGAAACCGGATGGCAACACCAGGCTCCAGTCTGATTTGGCAGAGTTTCTACAGCTGGATGCCCTTCCTAACGCCAACCACTCAGAGAGTGTAGTGGGTGCTTTTACGTGTCACCCGCACGAAAACGGCCACGCTCGAAATGGTGTCTTTTATGTGCCACCCGCACAAGCCAGTCCAGGGGCACTGGCAACGATCTCGCTCGAAAATCCTACAGGAGCCAGTCAGGCGGTACTGGCAACGGCCACGCTCAAAATGGTGCATCTCATGTGCCACCCGCACAAGAACCAGTCCAGGGGCACTGGCAACGATCTTACTTGGCTTGCCGGGTCTTCTCACGCACAGCCCATTTCCAAAGGTCTCGGTCCGTAGTCATCGCCTCGGTGAGGCCCAATGTACGAAGGTCTTGCCTCACCACCTCAGCCCAGGTCTTCCTGGGCCTACCTCTTCCACGGGTTCCCTCAACTGTTAGGGTGTGGCACTTTTTCACGCAGCTATCCTCCTCCATTCTCACCACATGTCCATACCAGCGCAATCGTCTCTCTTGCACGCCACAACTGATGCTTCTAATGTTCAGCTTTTCTCTCAAGATACTTACACTCTGACGGGTATTCACATTGACATTACACATCCAACGGAGCATACTGGCTTCATTCCTTGCGAGCTTACGTATGTCCTCAGCAGTTACAGCCCATGTTTCACTGCCATGTAGCATGGTTGTTCGTACGCATGCGTCATACAGTCTGCCTTTTACTCTGAGTGAGAGTCCCTTTGTCGCCAGCAGGGGTAAGAGCTCTCTAAACTTTGCCCAGGCTATTCTTATTCTAGCAGCTACACTTTCAGCGCACCCACCCCCACTACTAACTTGGTCGCCCAGATAGCGGAAGCTATCGACTACCTCTAGTTTTTCACCCTGGAATGAGATAGAAGTTGTTTCCTGTTTGTTTGCAGTCTTTATTGCACCTGAACATCTGCCACAAACAAAAACTAACTTGCTAGTTAACCTGCCTTTGATGTTGCTGCACCTCTTATGTGTCCATAGCTTGCACCGGGTACATCTTATAGAGTTACTACCTACTCCTTTTCTACATACTGAGCAGGGCCATCTACCTGAAGGGGTTTGTGTTTTATCTACCTTCCTACTTATTAGGATTTTGGTTTTAGCTAGGTTGACTCTAAGGCCCTTCAATTCTAGACCTTGCTTCCACACCTGAAACTTCTCCTCTAGTTCTGATAGTGACTCCGCAATTAGGGCAAGGTCATCAGCATAGAGGAGCTCCCAGGGGCAACCTGTCTTGAACTCCTCTGTGATTGCCTGGAGGACTATGGTAAATAATAGGGGGCTGAGGACGGAACCTTGGTGGACCCCTACCTCTACCCGGAATTCATTGCTGTACTCATTTCCAACCCTCACCTTACTGGCCGCATCTCTGTACATGGCTCGCACAGCTCTCACTAGCCATTCTTCTATCCCAAGTTTCCTCATTGACCACCAGATAAGGGATCGGGGGACCCTGTCAAAGGCTTTCTCCATGTCAACGAAAGCCAGGTACAGAGGTTTATCCTTGGCTAGGTATTTCTCTTGCAACTGTCTCACTAGAAATAAGGCATCAGTAGTGCTTTTACCTGGCACGAACCCAAACTGCATCTCATCTAAATTGATTCGCTCCCTAATTAGTTGGGCTATGACCCTCTCTGTAACTTTCATAACCTGATCTAACAGCTTGATGCCTCTGTAATTATTTGTATCTAAAGCGTCCCCTTTACCTTTGTAGCAGTTGACTATGATGCTGCTACACCAGTCATAGGGTATGACTCCTTCGTGTATCACCTGGTTCGTAATACGGGTGACTAGGCTATAGCCAACACTGCCAGATATTTTGAGCATCTCTGCAGTGATTCCTGATGGGCCGGGGGCTTTCCCGGTCTTCATACTCTTAATTGCTTTATCTACCCTGGTACTATCAACTCGGATAGCTGGTCCCTCTATTGGGTCGACATAAGGCAGGCTCTCTTTCTCCCATTCATTCTCTTTATTAAGCAATCTATCGTAGTGGCATCTCCAGACCTCTTTCTTTGCATCCTCATTTAATGCAAGCGTACCATCATCCATGCGAACACATTTCTCTCCTACAACATCACTATTCTCTCTCCTACACTGTCTTGCAACCCGAAATACCTCGAGTCTTTGGTCCTCACGGCGCAGAACATTGGCAAATCTTTCCTTATCTGCTTCCCCTCTGGCTAAATAAACCTGTCGCCTAGCCTCCCTTCTGGCACATTGGTACAATTCCCATATATAGTAGTAAATGGTTGTAGTGTTGGTGTAGTGTAGTCAATGGTGGTGGCGGCATTGATAGTGTTCGTGGTGGTGGTGTAGTGTTGTGGCGTTACAGTAGTACAGTATTGGCAGTAGTAGTTACAGTAGCATCATCGTCATCATCATTTAATGTCTGTTGTCCATGCTGGCATGGGTCGGACAGTTTGACTGGGCTGGCGAACTGGAAGGCCACGCCAGACTCCAGTCAGATTTGGCACTGTTTTTCTACTGCTGGATGCCTTCCCTAACGCCAACCACTCCAAGAGTGTAATGGGTTGCTTTAACGTGCCACCGGCATGAGTGCCATTTGTTGTGTGACACCGGTATCTTCCATGTCTGCAATTTTACTTGGCTTGATGGGTCTTCTCAAGCATGAAACAATTTTTTTTTTTTTTTTCCTACTCAAGGCACAAGGCCTGAAATTTTGGGGGAAAGAGCCAGTCGATTAGATCAACCCCAGTACACAACTGGTACTTAATTTATCGACCCTGAAAGGATGAAAGGCAAAGTCAACCTCAGCGGAATTTGAACTCAGAACACACAGACAGATGAAATGCCGCTAAGCATTTTGCCCAGCGTGCTAACCATTCTGCCAGCTCACCACTTTAAGAATAATAATAATAATAGTCCTTTCTAATAAAGGCACAAAGTCTGAAATTTGGGTGGGGGTTAAGATGGGACTAGTGGATTATATCAACCCCAGTGTTTCACTGGTACTTATTTTATCGACCCCCGAAAGGATGAGAGATAAAGTCGAGCCTGGCAGAATACGAACTCAGAGCGTAATGTATGAAATGCATGCTTGGGTAGGGTAATATCCCGGTGCCCTCCACACGTAGCACTCAATCCAAGCACCTGGTTACCCGCACTTTAAGGCCGGTGTGTAAGAAAGTCCACTGGTGTAGGAACTCCACTTACTGCAGTAGCTGGTACGGTTAGTAAGTATTGTGTTGGGAGCAAAGTTTAGGACGAAGGGAGAAGATGGAAACATCAGCGTAGTGTCAGTTTAATATTAGTTAAGACTGTTTCAGTAACATTCCACTGAATGTTGATAGATGGATAGCTGGAGAGACAGACACAGAAATATAGATGGATAGAGAGATACACAAACAAGATTAGATGGATGGAAGGATAGACAGCTAGATAAGATAGCTAGACAGACAAATGGATAGATCAGTGGTTTCCAGCCCTTTTATTTAAAGGAGATTTCCCATGGACCCCTTTTAATATGATTATTCTTATGTGTATATATACTTGGAAACATATGCGTCATGGTTCCGAGTTCATTCCCACTGCGTGGCACCTTGGGCAAGTGTCTTCTACTATAGCCTCGGGCCGACCAAAACCTTGTGAGTGGATTTGGTAGACAGAAACTGAAAGAAGCCCGTCGTATATATGTATGTATATATATATATATATATATGTGTGTGTGTGTCTGTGTTTGTCCCCCCAACATTGCTTGACAACCGATGGTGGTGTGTTTACGTCCCCATAGCTTAGCGGTTCGGCAAAAGAGACCGATAGAATAAACACTAGGCATCCAAAGAATAAGTCCTGGCGTCGATTTACTCGACTAAAAGCGGTGCTCCAGTATGGCCACAGTAATATGACTGAAACAAGTAAAATAGTAAAAGAGTAAAAGAATATATATATATATATATATATATATATATATATATATATATATACATGCATATATGGATACAGGACATCACCAATGGTGCAAATAACATGAAATATGTAAACAAAACAAGTTAAATACGTAAACAATGAGAAAAAAATGGAAAACAGGACAAGTAAACACTGAGAAAGGACCCCTCCATCAGTTGTCGGTTCTCTCTCCACTCCCCATTTTGAGCATTCTACGACACTGAGTCTTCAAAGACAGTTGTTCCCATAAATTCTAAAATAAAATTTAGGATTTATGGAGGGTCAAAGTTGGGAACAATGAAATGACAGTAGAGACATACAAAGAAACCGAACAAAAACAAACATGGAGGGTTGTTAGACCAGAACGAGAGGAAAATAGTGAACACAGGGAGAAATATTTTTTTTAGAACAGAAAAGGGATCTTTTTTAAAACGGGGGCCACATTTTTCATTAATGTTTTACGTAGTGTTTTTGGTACCGAAAGACTTTCAAACTTCGTATACTTATCTATTTTGTGTTATAGAACAGAAAAATATTTTTGTATTCGAATTTATTTCATGTAAAAAATTGTCTTATTTCGATAATTTCAACCAATCACTGACAAGTATTCAGTTGTTTACATTTACTCCTTTGGCTGATTAAGCCATAGCTTCGTTTTATTTGCTTTTTTCATTTTAAATTTGCTTTTTTCATTTTCTTTTTTTCTTCTTCGTTTTATTTGCTTTTTTCATTTTAAATTTGCTTTTTTCATTTTATTTTTTTTTTCTTCGTTTTATTTGCTTTTTTCTTTTTAAATTTGCTGTTTTACCCTAACCCTAACCCTAACCCTATCACCGATAGAATTGTTTCAGAATCGTTTGTTTATGTAGTCGGCACTTAATGTATATCGGCTGAATGGACGTCAGTGATTGGTTGAAATTAGAGAAATACGACAACTTTAACATGGAATAACTTAGGGATTTCTTTTTTTTTTTAAGAAGACTAAGAGAAAAAGATGTTTTATATGACACATTCTACCAGTGTTCCAAGTTTCAAAGTGTTTCGTTAATGAAAAATGTGGCCCCCGTTTTAAAAAAGATCCCAGAAAAGATATATATATATATATATATATATATATATATATATATATATATATTTATGAAATTTTGAATTTACTTCATGGACCCCCCCCCCCCCCAGTAATACCTTTGCAGGCCACCAGGGACCTGCAGAACCCAGTTTGGGAACCACTGGGATAGATAGATGTAAAGATAGATAGATGGATGAATGGAAAGACAGCTGGACCAATAGACAAATAGAAAGGTAGGTGGAAAGAGGTAGAAGGCTAGAGGGACAGATGGAGAAGCAGACGGAGACAGAGGGGAAGTGAAGTAGATGGAAAGACATGTGAAGATGGACAGACAGACAGACAGATAAGGCGGCGAGCTGGCAGAATCGTTAGCAGGCTGGGCGAAATGCTTAGCCGTATTTCGTCGGCCGCTACGTTCTGAGTTCAAATCCCGCCGAGATCGACTTTGCCTTTCATCCTTCCGGGGTCGATTAAATAAGTACCAGTTACGCACGGGGGGGGGGGTTCAATCTAATCGACTTGATCCGTTTGTCTGTCCTTGTTTGTCTCCTCTGTGCATAGCCCCTTGTGGGCAGTAAAGAAATAAGATGGACAGATAGAGGGAAAGACAGACAGACAGACAGATAGATAGATAGATAGATAGATGAGACAGACATGTATCTATCTATAGATACTGTATCTATAGATACTGGAGGCGCAATGGCTCAGTGGTTAGGGCAGCAGACTCACGGTCATAGGATCGTGGTTTCGATTCCCAGACCGGGCGTTGAGAGTGTTTATTGAGCGAAAACACCTAAAAGCTCCACGAGGCTCCGGCAGGGGATGATGGTGGCGAACCCTGCTTTACTCTTTCGCCACAACTTTCTCTCACTCTTACTTCCTGTTTCTGCTTTGTGCCTGTAATTCAAAGGGTCAGCCTTGTCACACTTTGTGTCACGCTGAATATCCCCCTGAGAACTACGTTAAGGGTACACGTGTCTGTGGAGTGCTCAGCCACTTGCATGTTAATTTCACGAGCAGGCTGTTCTGTTGATCGGATCAACTGGAACCCTCGACGTCGTAAGCGACAGAGTGCCAATAGATACTGTATTTTAACGTGTATGAGGAACCCTTTTCTGTTCAAAAAAATGAGAGTTTCTTATACATGGATAATATTATAATCCCTTACAAAACCTTTTTTCCCAAATTTTAAGCCCCCAAAATTAGGGGGTTCCTTATAGACAAGGGTTTCCTATATACATTAAAATACAGTTGATAGATAGATAGATGGGTGGTGGAAAGTGATAGAGAGACAGACTGGTAGGTAGACATAGACAAATAGATGTACAAACGGCCAAACAGACAAGCAGATAGTAAGATAGACATAATTTAATTACACTCTTGTAGTGCGTTTCTCTTGCTTGTTTCAACACAGACAAACACACACCAAACAATCTCTTTCGCTCTCTCGCTCCTTGTCTGTCTACTTTAGCATTTAAAAACACACACACACACTTGTGTATGTAGTATTGGGTGTGTATGAATGTGTAAAAATGTAAGAGAAAAGTAGTCAAGGTGATGATGGTGGTGTGGGGGGGGGCATTATTGCTGCCCAGTTAAGTAGGGAGAGAGAGAGAGAGAGAGAGAGAGAGAGAGTAAAGAGAGAGATACAGAAGGGGAAGTGCAGGGAGTGGGGGGGGGGAGAATGAAAGTCATTGTTTGTTGTGTGCCCACCACCACCACCGCCACCGCCACCACCACCACTACCAAAACATCTGGTCAATGGAGTGGCCACAGCTGGACTAAGTAGTTTACCACTTATCCTGGCAATATTTACTAGCAGACCAGCTGTAACTGTGTGTCTAAATATATCAAAAGAGAGCTATAGGTATATATATGTGTGTGTGTGTGTGTGTATGTGTATATATATATATATATATATATATATATATATATATGTGTATATATATATATATATATATATATATATATATATATATATATATGTATATATGTGTGTGTGTGTATATATATATGTGTGTGTGTGTGTGTGTGTGTGTGTGTGTGTATATATATATATATATACACACACACACACATATATATATATAGAGAGAAAGAGGGGAGATGTATGTATAATGTATATATATATATATGTATATATATAGAGAGAGAGAAATGTATGAATATATGTGTGTATATATGTGTGCGTATATATGTATATGCATGTATGTGTGTGTGCGTATGTCAGTAGAAGCATATGGTATGCCAGTGTGTGTGTGTGAGTGAGCTTGTATATATATATCGATTAGTGCATGTGCATGTATGTATGTGTGTGTGCATGTGCGTGTATATATATGTGGATGTATGTATGTGTGTGTGTGTGTGTGTGTATGAATTTAAGTGGAAGTGAGTATAAGTTATGCCTGTGTATGTGTGATTGCATGCATGTGTGTATATTGATTTATGCATATATGTATGTGTGTGTGTGTGTATATATATATATATATATATATATATATATATATATATATATATATATATACATACACACACACATATAGTATACAGTTATCTCAATGTTTGTTCTATTGTGTATATTTACAATGACTATATATATATATATATATATATATATATATATATATACACACACATGAACATACATGCACACAAATATACAGAAGGTGAAACAAGTTTACATGAACCAGCTGTGATGTGGAGTGATAATGGTGTATGTACCCCCCCCCCCCACCACACACACACACACACACATACACAAACACATATACACATGTGTGTGTGTGTGTGTGTGTGTGTGTGTGTGTGTATGTGTGTGTTTGTACTATACATACATACACACTCACAGCTGTGTGATAGCCAGTTAGTCCCAAGCAGCCAGAGGTGGTAGTGGTGTTTACATACCCTAAGGGAGGGTGTACAAAGGGAATAGGGCGGCTTAGTTTATATACCCTGTCACAGATCCTTTCTACACACACACACACACACACAACTACAACTATCTCACTGTATATTTATTTGTAGTGCAATATGTGGATTCACAGAATCCTGTGGCTATCACAGAAAGCTCCTCCACTGGACCTGGCAATCAGACCACATATAATGCCAAGTTCTATGCAACGTTTTGGTGATCCGATGAGCTGGCCTTCTTTATCTGCTTTGATTTGTTGATACAGAATTGTATAATGCATAGCATGTATATTAGTGCAGACATGTAAGCAATTTATTATACACTGAAATTATTACATGATGAACGCTGCGAAACAGCTGTAATCCTAAGAAAATCAAATGCTTAAGTAAATATATTCACCTCTCATACCACCTGACTTTTTATGGTTTATATATACATGTGTATGCATGTGTGTGTATATATATCTTTTACTTGTTCAAGTTATTAGACTGTGGCCATGCCGGAGCACTGCCTTGAAGAATTTTTAGTTGAATGTATCGACCCCCAGGACTTATTTTCTAAAAACCTTGTACTTATTCTATTGGTCTCTTTTGCCGAACCGCTAAGTTACAGAGACATAAACACACCAGCATCGGTTGTCAAGCAGTGGTGGGGGGACAAGCACAAACGCAAAGACACACACACACACACACACACACACAGAACAAGCTTCTTTCAGTTTCCATCTACCAAATCCACTCACAAGAATTTCGTTGGACTGAGGCTATAGTAAAAGACATCTGGCCAAGATGCCATGCAGGGGTACTGAACCCGGAACTACATGGTTGGGAGGCAAGCTTCTTACCACATGGCCACACCTGTATGTACTAAATGCTTTCAAAACATCATTTGGTTTGACTTCATTATTGTGACATATATTTTACTTTCTGAGTTCAAATCCCACCGAGGTCAACTTTGCCTTTCATCCTTTCGGGGTTGGTAAAATAAATACCAGTTAAGTGCTGGGGGGGGGGGGGGTCAATGTAATTGACTAGCCCCTCCCTCAAATTTCAGGCCATGTGCCTATAGTAGAAAGAACTATTGCAACATATATGGTATAAGTGTATACACGTGCGTGTGTGTGATAAATACTATATCAGGAAGTAAACAATGATTACAAATGTATTCATTCATCATCCTCTCTCATGGTGCTTCCGCCTTCCAGGCTGGTATGAGTCAAATGGTTCAACAGAATCTGCTAAGCCAGAGGACATGTGGTGCTGCAACATCAGCTTTTGGTTTGGTTTCTTTAGTCGGAAGCCCTTCCTAACGCCAACCAAAGTCAGTCTTCCATGTTGCCATTGGTTAACTTATCCGACAGAATTCAACCAACCAGAATACTGCATTCAGTTCCAGTTATCTGCTTTTGGTTTGGTTTCTTCAGCCGGAAGCCCTTCCTAACACTAACCAAAGTCCGTCTTCCATGCTGCCATAGGTGAACTTATCCAACAGAATTCAACCAACCAGACGACTGCATTCAGTTCTAGTTGTCTGCTTTACTCAGAACACAAAAACTTTTCGAGCTGGGGTGTTGTATTGAGAAGTGGGGGCTTTGTGTCAGGTGTTGAGGGGCTGAAAAAAGTAGGACAGGGAAAAGGGGCTTGCTGACGAGGAGATACTAGAAAGGGAGAAATGACAGTGGAGATGGGGTGTCAGGGTATATTGTCATGATGGGCTTCTTTCAATTTCCACAAAAGTTTCGTTAGCCTGTGGCTGACACTCCATCGGTTATGATAACGAGAGTTCTAGTTCATCTAATTAATGAAACAGCCTGCTCGTGAAATTAATGTGCAGGCAGTTGAGCACTTCACAAGGACACGTACCATTAATGAAGTTCTCGGGGAGATTCACAATGATGCAAGTGGACAGGCATGTGTACTCTTAATGAAGATCACGGGGAGATTCAGAATGATGCAAGTGGACAGGAGCAACATGAAAATAAAGGGTTTTTCTCAAGGACACAATGCACTGCCAAGAATCGAACTTACCCCTATCCCCTAAGCCACGCAACTTCACTTGGCCTGGGGCTACAATGAAAGGCAATAACCAAAGGGGCCAGACCTAAAGCCAAATGGCTGGAAAGCAAAGTTCTTAAGCACTCACCCAGAACCCTACCTGCACCTTAAAAATATAAAATGATTTGAAAGACATGTGAGTGACAATGGAGTGTGGGGTTTTGTGTATTTTGTGGTAGAAAAACATATTCAATACAACCTTGTATTGGAAGTGCATAGAGCATGACGAACATTAGCTTAAGTATGAGATAAACAGATATTATATTATATTATAATATATATATATATATATATATATATATATATGTTAAATATATATTTTTTTTAACCAAAAAATTTGGTAAAAAATATATAGTATCTGTTAACAGTCTTAGCAAAAAACTCACAGTTGAGTTTTTGAATATATATCAACTTTAAATGGAGCTCAAAATTGATCCGTTGAAACTACTTTATTACAACAACAATAACAATAATAATAACAAATAAGTCAATTTATTTGTTATTATTATTGTTATTGTTGTTGTAATAAAGTAGTTTCAACGGATCAATTTTGAGCTCTATTTAAAGTTGATTTTATATATATATATATATATATATATATATATAAACTGCACCTTGTGGTTTTGTTTGATCAAGATTAGAAACAAAAGAAAATGTGTTTATTGACAGTGTAAGAGGTGTAGTTCACCAGCTGTTGTCTCTTATGCTTGTGGGATGGTAGAGGATAAATTAGGTCTTGTGTTGGCAGTTTCAAATGACCTCAGTTCTTATTTTCATTTTAGACTGGCAGAGAGAGAGGTACTCACTGTTTATATCTCCATCTATATATATATATATATATATATATATATATATATATATAAAGTGGAACCCTGGTTTAAGAACTGAATGCTACTCATCACAAACAAATCAATTCACAAAGAATTTTTTTTTTTCAAACTTAAAATGTCTTGGGTGATGAACGATGTCTTGAATAACGAACACACAAGCTGGCAACAATAGCATCAACAGGAATTTTTGAAAGTTGGTTTTGGGGGTGTTAGGGAATTTTTTGGTATCTTTTTTTTTTTTTGATAAAATGTCTACAATTTTAGTTTCATTAAGGTCTTGGACAAGTGGGCTAATAATGATACCAAGGTATAAATCAGTAAAGACAAATGCGAATGTCGTGGGTTCAAACCCCAAACTGGTCAATGTGTTTACGTTTTTCATAAGCACAGGAGTGGCTGTGTGGTAAGTAGTTTGCCTACCAACCACATGGTTCCGGGTTCAGTCCCACTGTGTCGCACCTTGGGCAAGTGTCTTCTTCTATAGCCTCGGGCCGACCAAAGTCTTGTGAGTGGATTTGGTTGACAGAAACTGGGTTGTACTTATAATGCAAAATGGTTCGGCCTTGTCAGACAGTGTCATATTAAGGGCAGATGTCTGGGGAATACTCAGCCAATTACATGCTAGTTCAGGAGCAGATAATTCAGTGGAGGTCAAACAACTGAATCCTCATTGATTGATACATGTACATGCACATGTGTGCACAGATGCATATATGCATGTGTTTATATATATATATATATATATATATATATATATATATGCACACACACACACCCATATACATATATGGTAGTAAATGGTTGTAGTGTAGTCAATGGTGGTGGCGGCATCGATAGTGTTCGTGGTGGTGGTGTAGTGTTGTGGCATTACAGTAGTACAAGTATTGGCAGTAGTAGTAGTAGTAGTAGTAGTAGTAGTAGTAGTAGTAGTAGTAACAGTAGTAAATGGTAATGTGGTATATATAATAAAGCTGTTTAAGCTGTAGTTTGTAATGAAGTCACAAATCACAGCTTAGGTTGAAATGTACAACATGGATCGTTATCTTAATTGACGAAATGGAGTTGTATAGGCGGTGGTGGTGGTGGTGGTGGTAGGAATGATGGTGACGGTGATAGTAGGAGGTGGTGTGGTGATGGTAATGATTTGGTGATGGTGGTGTTGGTGTTGGCGTCTGTGGATGTTGTGGTGATGATGGTGGTGGTGTAAGTGGTGGTTCAGGTGGGTGGTGGTGGTGGTGGTGGTAGCAGTGGTGTGAATAATGGTGTGGTGCAGCGTAGCAGTACAGATGGTGGTAGTGGGGGGGAGCAGTGGTGGTAGAGTAGAGGTGGGTGTTGATGAAAGTGAAAGAGTAAGTGAAGTAGACCAGGGATGAGAGACGAAGATGGAAGGATGGAAGGAAGCAGGAGAGAGAGAGAGAGAGGAAAAGAGATGGAAGGAAAGAGAGAGAGAGAGAGAGAGAGAGAGAGAGGGAAGCACGAGAGTGAGGAAAGAGCGAGAAAGAACAAAGTGTGAGAGACAGAAAGGATATGAGAGAGTGAGGGAGAGAGAGGGAAAGAGAAAGAGTGAAAGAGACAGAGTGAAAGAAACAGTGAAAGAGGGGAGAGAAAGAGAGGAGGAGGGGGAGGAGAGGAGAGGGGGAGGAGTGGGGGAGAGAGAGGTGGAAAGCCATCTCATTTGCATACATCCCATCACGTTCACTACTTAACATTCAATCCTGGCAACAAACAACAACAACGACAATAGCCATCGTCCTCATCATCAACATCATCCCTCTCATCCTTACCAAAATCAGCATCTCGACCCCCCACCCCTACCACAGTACCACCACTACCACATCCACCATCATCAAAACTCTCTAAGATAATTGGATATTTAAAGCAATAAAATCCATTTTACACACACACACACTTTTATATATATATATGTATATATATGCCAATATATGTATATATATATATATGTGTGTGTGTGTATATATATAAAGGCATATATGTATCTATATAAATGTATGTTTGTATAAATGTATATGTTAATGTGTTTATATATATATATATATATATATATATATATATGTGTACATATGTATGTATGTATGTATATACATATGTATATCTACAAATACACACACATGTCTGTGAATAGGTATATCCATGTGTGCATATATATACTATGTGTGTCTATAATATAAACACACACACACACACATATATATATATATATATATAGATATACATATATAGAAAAACACCGAGTTCATGTATACGCGAAAGAGAATTTTTATATATTTTGTGGTACAGAAACCAATAACTTTTCAATACACCCTTGTATTGGCTGAGTACAGAATGTGATGAAGGTTAATTTACATGGGAGATAAACATGGATTACGCATCTGAGCCTCATTCTGCGGTTTGGTTTGATTGGCTCCCAGTCTCCCACCCATGTCAGTGGGGTCGGAAGCAGAAGGAGTGACTCTTAGCAGTGTCAGAGGAGTAAAATCACTGACTGTCATCTATCCTGTGTGGAGACAAGAGCAGCAGGGACAGGAGTGGGTCACCATTGAAATTCTTGAGGATGAATTTAGTCATGTGTTGGCAGTGTGAGATCAATTCAGTTTTACTGTTTTTTTGGGGTTTTTTTTATCATTTAAGACTGGGATAGAGTAGTGTTCACTGTTATATTGACATAAGCGCAAGCATAGCTGTGTGGTTGAGAAGCTCACTTTGCAACCATGTGGTCCTGTGTTCAATCCCACTGCACAGCAACTTGATCAAGTGCTTTACTATAACTCAAGGTAGCTCAATGTCTTATGAGTGAATTTGGCAGGTAGAAACTACGTGGAAGCCCATTATGTGTGTGCCTTTGTGATGTTTGTTCCCCCACCTCACCAGTTGACAACCAGTCAAAGAGACAGTTTGTCAAAGAGACTGATACAATTAAGTACAAAAAAACTTGCTCAACAACAACAAGGAAGGAAGGACACATGAGATAATGTAGTCCTAGATACACTATGTCTGAATAAAAGACCGGATGGTCACAGCTGGAGCATCTTTGATCATAGGTCTACTGGATCGGGACTGACCTGGGGCTAAACAACAACAAAGAAGAGCACATTAGATAGTGTAGTCCTAGATACACACAGCTGAATAAAAGACAGGATGGTCATAGCGGGAACATGTGGAACTGAACCCAGAACCATGTGGCTGGGAAGCAAGCCCTTTACCACACTGCCACCTATAATAAAAACACATTAATCTCATAGGTTTCTCTATACTTAAGCAGACTACAAATTTATTATTCTTAAACAAGGATATTATTGACAGTAACTTCAAAGTTTCAGCCTGTTAACCCATCATCGGACTAATATATTTATATATATTCTTTCATTTGTTTCAGCAATGTGACTGCGGCCATGCTGGAGCACCGCCTTTAGTCGAATCAAATCCAATCCCAGGACTTATTCTTTGTAAGCCTAGTACTTATTCTATCGGTTCCTTTTGCTGAACCGCTAAGTTACGGAGACGTAAACACACCAACATTCGTTGTCAAGCGATGGTGGGGGTGGGGGGACATACACAGACACACAAACATATACATATATATATATATATATATATATATAACGGGCTTCTTTCAGCTTCCATCTACCAAATTCACTCAAAAGGCTTTGGTCAGCCCAAGGCTATAGCAGAAGACACTTGCCCAAGGTGTCATGCAGTGGGACTGAACCCGGAACCATGTGGTTGGTAAGCAAGCTTCTTACCACACAACTACGCCTATATATATATATATATATATATATATATATATATATATACACACACACACATACATACATGGTGGGTTTCCACAATCACCTACGAAATCCACTCACAAGCTTTAGTCGGCCCCCAAGGCTTGTCCCAAGATGCCCTCAGTGGGGCTGAACTCAAGACCAAGCTTCTTAACCACATAACCACACCTGCGCATGTGCAAGTACAGTGGTAAGTGGTAATATTGTGCTAAGTTTCTCAACAGTATAGGCGCAAGTACAACAGTGTCCATGCTAGGATACTAGTAACAATAGTACAAGTGA
>NC_142957.1:10524163-10529163 GCF_046866305.1 Octopus bimaculoides | reverse complement strand
TCCGGCTAATCATTGAGAGGACGTTGGTGTTGCTTTGGCAGAGGTTTGCACTCTGAGTGCTCTTGTTATTATAAATAATGGTAATAATATTTCTTTAATTTAAATTTATATATGTATGTATATACATTGGGCAAAGTTTAGAGAGCTCTTACCCCTGCTGGCGACAAAGGGACTCTCACTCAGAGTAAAAGGCAGACTGTATGACGCATGCGTACGAACAACCATGCTACATGGCAGTGAAACATGGGCTGTAACTGCTGAGGACATACGTAAGCTCGCAAGGAATGAAGCCAGTATGCTCCGTTGGATGTGTAATGTCAATGTGAATACCCGTCAGAGTGTAAGTATCTTGAGAGAAAAGCTGAACATTAGAAGCATCAGTTGTGGCGTGCAAGAGAGACGATTGCGCTGGTATGGACATGTGGTGAGAATGGAGGAGGATAGCTGCGTGAAAAAGTGCCACACCCTAACAGTTGAGGGAACCCGTGGAAGAGGTAGGCCCAGGAAGACCTGGGCTGAGGTGGTGAGGCAAGACCTTCGTACATTGGGCCTCACCGAGGCGATGACTACGGACCGAGACCTTTGGAAATGGGCTGTGCGTGAGAAGACCCGGCAAGCCAAGTAAGATCGTTGCCAGTGCCCCTGGACTGGTTCTTGTGCGGGTGGCACATGAGATGCACCATTTTGAGCGTGGCCGTTGCCAGTACCGCCTGACTGGCTCCTGTAGGATTTTCGAGCGAGATCGTTGCCAGTGCCCCTGGACTGGCTTGTGCGGGTGGCACATAAAAGACACCATTTCGAGCGTGGCCGTTTTCGTGCGGGTGACACGTAAAAGCACCCACTACACTCTCTGAGTGGTTGGCGTTAGGAAGGGCATCCAGCTGTAGAAACTCTGCCAAATCAGACTGGAGCCTGGTGTTGCCATCCGGTTTCACCAGTCCTCAGTCAAATCGTCCAACCCATGCTAGCATGGAAAGCGGACGTTAAACGATGATGATGATACAAACACACTTTATTATAGAATAAGAACCAGGCTTACAAGGAATATGTCCTGGAGTAGATTATTTTGTCTAAAGCCAGAGCTCCAGCATGGCCACAGTCAAATGCCAAACAAGTAAAAGGAAAAAAGAAAGAATGCATATATGAGGGAGATAGATAGATAGATAGATAGATAGATAGATGGGCAAGTAGATAGGTAGGTAGGTGGGTGGGTAGGTAGGTTGATAGAGAGATAGGTAGGGAGGTAGCTAGATAGAGAGATAGGTAGATTAAGGCGGCAAGGTGGCAGAAACGTTAATACAACGGGCAAAATGCTTAGCGGTATTTCGTCTGCTGTTACGTTCTGAGTTCAAATTCCGCCGAGGTCGACTTTGCCTTTCATCCTATCGGGGTCGATAAATTTAAATTAAGTACCAGTTACACACTGGAGTCAATGTAATTGACTTAATCCCTTTGTCTGTCCTTGTTTGTCCCCTCTATGTTTAGCCCCTTGTGGGCAATAAAGAAATAAGAAAGATAGGTAGGTAGGTAGGTAGGTAGGTAGATAGAGAGACAAGTAGATAGATAGTTAGAGAGATAAGTAAATAGAGAGGTAAGTAGATAGAGAGAGAGAGAGAGAAATAGGTAGATGGACGAATCGATATACAAGGTAGATAGTCGGACGTACATACTGGAGACGAAAGGTGTGGAGAGAAAATGTGGTGAGGCAGGGGCGGGGGGGGGGGCTTATGCACTTAGGCATGCATGACGAAGGTTAGTGTTAGGGAGGGAAGCTGATGAGTTACCCCGTTCATACATGACAAGGAGGCGTGATAAGTCCAATATCGATAGAGGGCGGCAGCGGAGGGCAAGTGGCCGAGGTGGGGTGGGGTGGGGGGGGGGGGGGGGGGCTTGGCGGAAATGGAAATTAATGCATCCAAAGTGAAGCATGACTGCACACGAGTCGAGGCGTGTTTGACGTCACGGCTGCGTCACACCGCTTGGCTTCAACCGACCAGCAAACTGTTGCTTTCCTTTGGTCAATCACATTAGTCAGTAAGGCGTGACGCTGTTAGAAGCTGGTTTCATGGTTGCGAATTTTTGACATGTCACAGCACGAATAATGATAAAGACATCATCCACTGCATGTAAGCACTCCACCGATTATTTTCATCCAAGGGATCTAACTAAATGAAGTTATACACATATCTACTCATATATACACACACATATATACTGATTTCAGTCATTTGACTGTGGTCATGCTGAGGCATCACCTTAAAGGGTTTTAGTCGAAGAAACCCCAAGACTTATTCTTTGTAAGTCTAGCCCTTATTTTATCAGTCTCCTTTTGCTGAAACGCTAAGTCACGAGGGTGTAAGCACAACAACATCAGTTGTCAAGCAATGGTGGCGGGACAAACACATACACACACATGTACGATGGGCTTCTTTCAGTTTCCGTCTGCCAAATCCATTCATAAGGCTTTGGTTGGCCCAAGGCTATAGTAGAAGACACTCACCCAAGGTGCCATGCAGTGGGACTAAACCCAGAACCATTTGGTTGGTAACCAAGCTACTTACCAGGCCTGCACCTATAGTATAAGTATTGATTCATTCGTCTGTTGTTGTCGATGACGACCAAGGACATCAGATGAAAGAACAAGACAAGGCATGGTGTGTCCAGCTGTGGTCAAGCAGACTGTTGCGTGCTCAGAAGGCTCTGTCACAGGTTGGGCACTAGTGGTCAGTTGGGACCAAAAGCAAGGTGTAGGTTCTGGGCTTGCACAGTTCGCATTTTCTTTGTGCACCTACAGTCCTGCTCTGCTTGTAGGGGGTGGCACCTGTATTGGTGCAGCTTCATCAGAGAAGGGTACTCTTGTGCTTGAATTTTCTAGATGTCAGGGTTGATCTCGGGCCCACCCCCACCACCCACATCCCCAATATGCAGCTGGTACTTAATTTATTGACCCCAAAAGGATGAAAGACAAAGCCAGCCTCGGCGGAATTTGAACTCGGAACGTAGCAACCGGTGAATTACCGCTAAGCAGTTCATCCAGCATGCTAATAATTCTGCCATCTTGAAATAATAATAATAATAATAATAATGATTTACTGTGTTTTCTATTAAGGACGAGGACGAAGGAGGGAGAGGAAGGAGAGAAAGGAAGAAGAGAGAATGTCTTCATACACCTGTGTGTGTGTGTGTGTGTGTGTGTGTGCGTGTGAGTGAGTGTATCCGAGTCTGTGAGTGTATGCGAGAGTGTGAGTGTATGCGAGTGTGTGAGTGTATGCGAGTGAGTGTAGACTGGTGTGTGAGTGTATCCGAGTCTGTGAGTGTATGCGAGAGTGTGAGTGTATGCGAGTGTGTGAGTGTATGCGAGTGAGTGTAGACTGGTGTGTGAGTGTATCCGAGTCTGTGAGTGTATGCGAGAGTGTGAGTGTATGCGAGTGTGTGAGTGTATGCGAGTGAGTGTAGACTGGTGTGTGAGTGTATCCGAGTCTGTGAGTGTATGCGAGAGTGTGAGTGTATGCGAGTGTGTGAGTGTATGCGAGTGAGTGTAGACTGGTGTGTGAGTGTATCCGAGTCTGTGAGTGTATGCGAGAGTGTGAGTGTATGCGAGTGTGTGAGTGTATGCGAGTGAGTGTAGACTGGTGTGTGAGTGTATCCGAGTCTGTGAGTGTATGCGAGAGTGTGAGTGTATGCGAGTGAGTGTAGACTGGTGTGTGAGTGTGTGTGAGTGTGTGCGAGTGCGTCTGTGTGTGGTGGAGGGGAGGGGAGAGAGGGAGGGGACATAATCTGTCCAGCTGGGGATTTGTTAAATAAAAATATCCCAGATTAGCATCGGACAGACGGACGGACAGACATGTTGTGTCTTGCTTTGCAAGAGAGACACGACTCTTGCGAGGCCATTTACTGACAGCTGCACAGACCTGTGTGTACGTGCGTGTATACATAGAGGTATATAAACGCGCGCGCGCGCGCGCGTGTGTGTGTGTGTGTGTGTGAGACAGATTCTGACCATGTGACGACAGTAATCAAAAATTAGCGTTGAGGGTAGAAAAAAAATTTTTTAAATCAAGTTGGTATATATATATATATATATATATATATATATATATATATACCAACTTGATTTAAAAAATTTTTTTTCTACCCTCAATATATACATATATATATATATATATATATATATATATCATAAATATAAGGGATTAGCAATTGAGTTGCTTCTCCAACATACTGAAAATTCAGAAACAGCAGTCAAAGAACTACTGATTCTAAACTACAAATTTTTCTCTAAAATGGATGGCCAAGGATTACCGTGAATTTTTTTAGAGACACTTTCAAATTTATCAGAATATTTGGGCTGAAGATTGGAATAGTGAAGTTTTCGTTCGCTTAACCATGAAACGATTCGTACCCAATTAACTAAAGGCTTGTTTTGTTTGTGCTTTTCCCTCCGGTTTTTTGTTCTATGTGTGCCATAAATATCGCCATCCATTTTAGAGAAAAATTTGTAGTTTAGAATCAGTAGTTCTTTGACTGCTATTTCTAAATTTTCAGTATGTTGGAGAAGCAACTCAATTGCTAATCCCTTATATTTATGATGATAAATGGTCTTACCGATAAAGGTTTATTTCATACTGAACTACTTGGCAAAATTGTTAATTGTTAATTCTATTATTAATTGACGATTCCCTGCCCTCATTTCTTGTATATATATATATATATATATATTTTTCAATATTAACACACACAATCATCAACATCCATCTTCCATGCCAGCATGGGTTAGACCAGCACTGCCCCCTTGGTTCTAAGGCCACATTCTTAGTGCCCCCCCATCCCCCACTCACCATCACAGACATCGACCATTTTCAGCAGCAAATTCAAAACAGTATTTCATTAATAAAATTTAACCTAATTAACCCTTTATTTTGTTTATATATATATATATATATATATATATATATATATATATATATATATATATATATATATATTCATTGCCCCATTTT
>NC_142957.1:10511663-10519163 GCF_046866305.1 Octopus bimaculoides | reverse complement strand
CATCATCATCATGACCACTACCACCACTGCCATCATCTCCACCACTACTACCACCACCATCATTGCTACCCCCACCCCCACACCCACCACCGCTACCATTCACCACCGTCGTAGTCACAGCCGTTCTCACCACCATCATCCTTATATATAATAGGTGCTAAACTACAGCTAGCAAACAGCTGGTACTCAACGACCATCACCACCACCACCACCACCACCATCACCAGCAGTTATGCGCCGTCGCCAGTACCACCTCCACCGCCACCGCAACCACTACCACCACCATCATCATCAGCATCATCATCATCATCACTCTACAATAGGTGCTAAACTGTATATTCCAAACAGATGGCAACGAAATCCAGTTTTAACACCAACAACAGATGGTGTGATGGTGATGGTGGTGGTGGTGGTGCGTGTGTGTGTGTGTGTGTGTGTGTGTGTGAGTGACAGAGCATGTGCGTGTGTGAGAGAGAGTGTATGTGAGAGAGAGAGAGAGAGAGAGATTGTGTGTGTGTGTGCGAGTTAAAATTGCTTGTGTCTATATATATATATATATATATATATATATATATATACATACACACACATATATATGCACAAACACATACACAACAAACGTATATGTATACATGCACGCACGCACACAGACACACACACACAACTACATATACACACACATACTCGTACATATACACAAACACAATTATAAACAGGCAGGAAGCACACACAAAGACACACACACAAACTACACAAACACACACACACAAACTACACAAACACACACGTTATACACACACGTTATACACACACGTTATACACACACATGGCTATCGTTAAGAATCCTGCTTTACAAACGTCTTTCTGGGATTGTAGTCCTTACTTCAAGCTTGGTTTCTTCTACCACTTACAGGTCAAGACTGGCCTGGGGCTAAACAACAAGAACAAGGAAGGACACATTCGATAATGTAGTCCTAGATACACTATGTCAGAATAAAAAAAAAAAGGCAGGATGGTCACAGCTGCTGGAACATTTTTGATCATAGGTCTATCTGGATCAGGACTGACCTAGGGCTAAACAACAAGGAAAGACACATTCGATAATGTAGTCCTAGATACACAATGTCTGAATAAAAGACAGGATGGTCACAGTTGGAACATCTTGGATCATATGTCTGTCTGGTTCAGGACCTGACCTAGGGCTAAACAACAAGGAAGGACACATTAGATAATGTAGTCCAAGATACACTATGTCTGAATAAAAGACAGGATGGTCACAACTGGAACATCTTTGATCATAGGTCTGCTGGATCAGGACTGACCTGGGGTTAAACAACAAGAACAAGGAAGGACACTTTAGATAATGTAGTCCTAGATACACTATGTCTGGATAAAAGACAGGATGGTCACAGCTGGAGCATCTTTTCAATCATGGCTCTGCTGGATCGAAGCTGACCAGGGGCAAAACAACAACAACGAGAGGGACACATTAGATAATGTAGTCCTTGATACACTATGTCTGAATAAAAGACAGGATGGTCACAGCTGGAACATCTTTGATCACAGGTCTGTCTGGACCAGGACTGACCTGGGGCTAAACAAGAACAGCTGACAAGAGATGGGAGTGGGGGGGGAGTCACATTAAGAGGCTGTTTTGGAAAGGGGGTGATAGTAGGTGGGGTGGCATGAGGCGGGGGGGGGGGTTGAGCAGTTGTGTGTGACAGCTTTCATAAATGAGGTTCATAGAAGCAGGCGGGGAGGGGGAGGGGAGGAGGGGCACGGTGCCACTATCTTTTGCCACCCCCCCTGCCTGGTGCTAAAATGGGGACGGCAGGGCAGTGGCGGCACAGGACCCAGATATTATCAACCTCTGTCCAAGCACCTCACACACACTGTCACTGGAGATGCCACCCCGCACATACTGGAGGGGGGGAGGGCAGTCACCACAGCTATTGTTGTTTAGCCCTAGGTCAGTCCTGGTCCAGACAGACCTATGATCAAAGACGTTCCAACTGTGACTATCCTGTCTTTTATCCAGACATTGTGTGTCTAGGACTACATTATCTAATGTGTCCTTCCTTGTTCTTGTTGTTTAACCCCAGGTCAGTCCTGATCCAGACAGACCTATGATCATAGATGTTCCAACTGTGACCATCCTGTCTTTTATTCTGGCATAGTGTATCTAGGACTACATTATCTAAAGTGTCCTTCCTTGTTCTTGTTGTTTAACCCCAGGTCAGTCCTGATCCAGACAGACCTACAATCAAAGATGTTCCCACTGTGACCATCCTGTCTTTTATTCCGGCATAGTGTATCTAGGACTACATTATCTAATGTGTCCTTCCTTGTTCTTGTTGTTTAACTCCAGGTCAGTCCTGGTCCAGCAGACCTATGATCATAGATGTTCCAGCCGTGACCATCTTGTCTTTTATTCAGGCATAGTATATCAAGGACTACATTATCTAATGTGCCCTTCCTTGTTGTTGTTGTTGTTTAGCCCGAGGTCAGTTCTGATCCAGCAGACTTATGATCATAGATGCTCCAGTTATGACCCTCCCATCTTTTCCCAATATACAAGTAACAAAGATAACAATCTACCCCATCCATTTTTAATATTTGTAATTTGAAGGTTATTTAGCTGTTGTTTCTAGCATGCCAAACAACCACAAGATTTTTTCCCCTTGTAGCTGGTGGTGAATTGGAAAGGGACAAACTGAGCAGGTCACCTCATCAACTTAATCTGCTAGAAATAGCAACCAAATCTCCCACATATCACATGGCCATTGAAAACTATACTGAAGGACGCATTGGTCGATGTAGTCATCATCATCATCATCCTCATTTAACGTCCGTTTTCCATGCTGGCATGGGTTGGACGGTCTGACCGGAACTGGTAAGCTGGAGAGCTGCACCAGGCTCCAGTCTGTTTCAGGATAGTTTTTACGGCTGGATGCTCTTCCCAACGCCAACCATTCCACAGTGTTCTGTGTGCCTTTTTTATCTCTTGTATACTTTGTATTATATTTTACTCATTTATTGTGCTTTTAATTATTAATTTTTCTATATGTGACAATGGATTTTCATCGATGAGTTCATGAACCTTGGTTCTCTTCCCTAAAACTATATATTTATGTATATTTTACTCTGTGAAACTTAATTTAATTTTAATTTTTAATAAATTGATTTTAATTGAGTTTTTACCTGTAATTTTGGATTTTATCCCTAATATTATATAGGAGTGGCTGTGTGGTAAGTAGCTTGCTTACCAACCACATGGTCCCGGGTTCAGTCCCACTGCGTGGCATCTTGGGCAAGTGTCTTCTATTATAGCCTCGGGCCGACCAAAGCCTTGTAAGTGGATTTGGTAGACAGAAACTGAAAGAAGCCCGTCGTATATATGTATATATATATATATATATATGTATGTGTGTATGTGTTTGTATGTCTGTGTTTGTCCCCCCACCATCGCTTGACAACCGATGCTGGTGTGTTTATGCCCCCGTAACTTAGCAGTTTGGCAATAGAGACCGATAGAATAAATACTAGGCTTCTAAAGAATAAGTCCTGGGGTCGATTTGCTCGACTAAAAGGCGGTGCTCCAGCATGGCCACAGTCAAAAGACTGAAACAAGTAAAAGAGTAAAAGAGTAATATACATACATACATACATTTATAAGCATGTGTAGCTTACACACACACACACAATATACCAAATTTTTTAGTTTTGTTTTATATATATATATATATATATATATATATATATATATATATATATATACACACACACACATTTATATATGAGAGAGAGAGAGTGTGTTTCTAAACATGTTTCTAAGCATGTGTGGCGTACACACACACAATATTGTGACAATGTCACCACCAGCAGTATCCTCGCCCACCACCACCACCACCACCACCACCCCTCGAAACTATCACCTCCATCCTCACCATCACCACCACCACCACCACCAATCAAGAAGATTACACGGAGATCTTGACAATTTCCAAGCCTGTCCACCATCTGTCAATATGACTGATTGACTAAACGTCTGTCTGTGTGTGTGTGTGTGTGTGTCTCTGTCCATCTGTCTGCCTGTCTGTTGGTCTGTCTCTGTGTCAGTCCATCTGGCTGCCTGCCTGTCTGCGCATGCATGCATGTGTGTGTGCATGTGTGTGTGTGTGTGTATCTGCATGTGTGTACATTGTATGTATGAATGTGCATATTGTGTGCATCTGTGTGTGTGCATTGTGTGTGTGTGTGTGCGTTGTGTGTGTGTACACATTTGTGTGTATGTACATGCCTTTGTGTGTGTATGTCCCTTTCCCATGTATGTGTGTGTATGTCAGTGAATGTGTATGTATGTGAGGCATTTGTGCATGTATGTGTAGGTGCATGTATGTACGTGTGTGTGAATGTGTGTGCATGCGTGTACAGCTGTGTATGTGATATATATATACATACGTGCATGTGTGTGTCTTCTCCACTATGTCCATCTGCATGTGGGTGTGTCTGTCCCTGTCCATCTGTCAGTAGAAGGCGGTTGGTGGGGGGGGGGGGGGAAGCAAGACAGGCAAGAGCAACTGACCCAACCTTTGTTCTCCCTCTCTCTCCCTCTTCCCTCTCTCCCTGTGGTAGAATGGTTAAAATCTTCACTTCACCAACACAAAAACCCAGGTTTCAATCCCACTGTGTGGTTGGTACACAGACTGAAAGAAATGTCTTCAATCAGGAACTTTTAGTCAACCCATGCCTTGTGAGTGAAGTTCATTAAATGGAAACTGCATCGAAGCCTGTCAAGTGGAAGATACCTGTAATCTCAATAGTATAGCTGTGCCACTTTAATTCTACACAAACACTTACAATCACATATATGTGTATACACACACATATATACACTTACATATATATACACACAAACACACATACAGTTATATTCTCTTATTCTTTTACCTGTTTCAGCCATTTCACTGTGGCCATGCTGGAGCACTGCCTTTAGTGAAACAAATCAACCCCAGGACTTATTCTTTGTAAGCCCAGTGTTTATTCGACCAGTCTCTTTTTGCCAAACCGCTAAGTTATGAGGATGTAACCACACCAGCGTTGGCTGTCAAGTGATGGTGGAGTGGGGACAAACAGAGACATAAATACATACACACACATATATATGACGGGCTTCTTTCAGTTTCCATCTGCTAGATCCGCTCACAAAACTGGTCGGCCCGAGTCTGTAGTAGAAGACACCTGCCCAAGGTGCCATGCAGTGGGACTGAACCCAGAACCATGTGGTTAAGAAGCAAGCTTCTTACCACACAGCCACGCCCACAATTATATACATATGTTGGCACTCCGTCGCTTACGACGTCGAGGGTTCCAGTTGATCTGATCAACGGAACAGCCTGCTCGTGAAATTCACGTGCAAGTGGCTGAGCACTCCACAGACACGTGTACCCTTAATGTAGTTCTCGGGGGATATTCAGCGTGACACAGTGTGACAAGGCTGACCCTTTGAATTACAGGCTCAACAGAAACAGGAAGTAAGAGTGAGAGAAAGTTGTGATGGAAGAGTACAGCAGGGTTCGCCACCACCATCCCCTGCCGGAGCCTCGTGGAGCTTTTAGGTGTTTTCGCTCAATAAACACTCTCAACGCCCGGTCTGGGAATCGAAACAGCGATCCTATGACCGCGAGTCCGCTGCCCTAACCACTGGGCCATTGCGCCTCCACACAATAATAATAATGATAATAACAATAACGATAATCCTTTCCAGTATAAGCACAAGGCCTGAAATTTTGAAGGGAGGGGCTTAATCAGTTACATCAACATTAGTGTTCTTAACTGGTGCTTATTTCATCAACCCTGGAAGAACGAAAGGCAAAGTCGGCCGCAGTGGAATTTGAACATAGACATATAAAATGCCACGAAAGCATTTTGCCCAACATGCTTACGATTCTGCCAGCTTGCTGCTTGCTTTCAAATTTTGGCACAAGGCCAGGAACTTCAGAGGATGGGATAAACCAATTACCTCAACCCCCAGCGCTCAACAAGTTCCTGTTTTATCAACCCCAATACACGACAGGTATTCATTTTATCGACCCCAAATGTTTGACGGGTACTTATTTTATCGACTCCAATGTTCAACGGGCATTAATTTCATCGACCCCAAAATTTGACAGATGCTTATTTTATCAACCCCAATGCTCGAGAGCTATTTATTTTATTGATCCCAATACTCGACAGGTACTTATTTTATCGACTCCAATGTTCAACGGGCATTAATTTCATCGACCCCAAAATTTGACAGATGCTTATTTTATCAACCCCAATGCTCGAGAGCTATTTATTTTATTGATCCCAATACTCGACAGGTACTTATTTTATCGACCCCAATGTTCAACGGGCATTAATTTCATCGACCCCAAAATTTGACAGATGCTTATTTTATCAACCCCAATGCTTGAGAGCTATTTATTTTATTGACCCCAATACTCGACAGGTACTTATTTTATCGACCCCAATGCCCAAAGGGGATATATTTTGTCAACCCCCAAATAGATGAAAAGCAAAGTCGACGTTCAACTCCCAATGTAAAGATGGATAAAATGGTGCTAAGCATTTTCCCCCAGCGTGCTAATCATTCTGCCAGCTCACCACCTTGTGTGGCTAAGTTGATTACATCAACCCCAGTACATGACAGGTACTTTATTTTATTGACTCGGAAAGAATGAAAAGGCAAAGCCGACCCAGGCGGTATTTGAACTCAGAGCGTAAAGCACTATAAGAAATACTTCAAAAGCTCTATTCAGTGCTTTACCAATTCCCAACCACATGGTTTTGGTTTTGGTTTCTTTTGCCGAACCACTAGGTTACAGGGACGTGAACATACCAACATCATTTGTCAAACAATGGCAGGGGAGACAAACACAGACACACAAACATATACATACACACACACACACACATATATATATATCATCATCATCATCGTTTAACATCTGCTTTCCATGCTAGCATGGGTTGGACGATTTGACTGAGGACTGGTGCAACTGGATGGCTACACCAGGCTCCAATATATAATAAATATACGATGGGCTTCTTCCAGTTTCAAATGGTGATGGGGGACAAAGACGTGTGTGTGTGTGTAAACACATATATACACATACATACAGACAGACAGACATACAAAATGGGCTTCTTTCAGTTTCTGCCTACCAAATCCACTCATGAGTCTTTGGTCAGCCCGAGGCTATAGTAGAAGCCACTTGCCCAAGGTGTCACACGGTGGGACTGAACCCCGAGCCATGTGGTTGAGAAGCAAGCTTCTTACTACAGATATATCTTTTGTTTCAGTCATTAGACTGCGGCCATGCTGGGGCACTGTCTTGAAACATTTTAGTCAAGTGAACTGACCCCCAGGACACTTTCTTTTCAAGCCTGGTAACTAATTCTATCGATGTATTTCGCCAAACCACTAAGTTAAAATCATGCATATCTTGTATGGGA
>NC_142957.1:10499163-10506663 GCF_046866305.1 Octopus bimaculoides | reverse complement strand
TTTACTGACCCCTGAAGAGACGAAAGGCAGGGTTGGCCTTAGGGGAATTTGATCTCGGTACGTTAAGTTCGAAGAAATGCCAAGCATTCTGTCCGGCGTGCTAATGATTCTGCCAGTTCACAGCAATAATAATAATAATAATAATAATAATAATAATAATAATAATCCTTTCTACTAGAAGCACAAGGCCTCAAATTTGGGAGGAGGGATTAAGTGGATTACATCAACCCCCAGTGCGTAACTGGTACTTATTTAATTTAATCAACCCCCGAAAGGATGAAAAGCAAAGTCGACCTCGGCAGAATTTGAACTCAGAACCCAACGACAAACTATTTTTGCCCAGCGTGCTAACGATTCTGCTAGCTCGCGGTCAAATAATAATAATAATAATAATAATAATAATAATAATAATAATAATAATAATCTTTTCTACACTAGACACAAGGCCCGAAATTTTGGGGAAGGTGAGGGGCAGTCGATCAGATCGACACAAGGCCCGAAATTTTGGGGGGGGAGGTGATCGACCCAAGTACGTAAATGGTACTTAATTTATCGACCCCCGAAAGGATGAAAGGCAAATTTGACCTCGGTAGAATTTGAACTCAGAAACGTCAAGACGGGTAAAACACTGCGGAGCATTCTGCCCACTGTGCTAACGATTCTGCCAGCTAACCGCCTTAACAACAACAACAACAACAATAATAATAACAATGAATAAAAACAATTAATTGAAAGACAATAAAACAAATATATAATGACTATAAAATAAAATGAAGAAAAATGTATATATATTCATATATATATATATATACACACACACGTATTTATATATATATATATATATACTTACCTACAGGACGACCAAATTTTAACATATTTCCAGTCATGGTTTTGGACAGTGTTTTTTTTTTGTTTGTTTTATAAATAAATATATATATATATATATACTTTTTTTTTTTTAATCAGCAATTAGATTTAATTTAATTATTATCAGAACGACGAAGAAGAACTACAAAGGACTTCGTTTGGGGGGGAGGGAAGCATGTGTCTGGGACTGTGTGTGTGAAAAAATTTGGTAACAAAACATGAAGGAACCGCACACAAGAAATAATCCTGGTATCTGGTGCGCGCGCGCGCGATCGTGTGTGTGTGTCTCATCCGTTACGTTTGAAATGTTTAAAAAAATCTCCAGGGTTTCAAAATGCCACAAGCGCATATACACACGCAACTAAAACAGCAGCAGACACATAAACATGCGTATTGAGTACCACTTTTTGCAGCAGGTGCTCGATTTTCCCGGCTTCACAAATGCCAATACTCAACGCAATATATATACATATATATATATATATATATATATATATATATATATATATATATATATATTCTTAAACAAGAATATTATTGATAGTGACTTCGAAGTTTCGGCCAGCTACGCCATCGTTAAGACATATATATTAACAAACATTAATAATATATATATATATATATGTATATATATTTATTATGTGTGTGTGTTTAATGTTGAGGTTTCCGTTGGTATTAAACGTGTGTGTATATGAATATATACACACATATACAATACAGAATCACTTATATATATATTATTTCGTTTTAAGATATCCACGATTTTTGGTAAATGTAAAAAATTCCGGCAATGAACAATGATAATCCGTTAAATACACACTAATCACACAGCGAGTGAATGTATATATACATGTGTTTGTGTATATGATGAATATATAGGGGTATGTGTGTGTGTGTGTAAAAATGTATACGTATATATATATATTTTTTCGTAGCTTGATACAGTATGCGTGTATATATGTATGTATATAAACGTTTTTGTGTGTATATGTATGCACAACGTATTGGTGTATATAGATATTTTTTTTTATGCGTGCAGTTTGACAAAATGTGTGTGTGTATATAGATAAATATGTATGAATTGTGTAGCTAGGCGTGTGTATACGTACGTCTTTATATATATTTTTTATGCGTGTAATCGATCAATGTATACATATACATATAAACGTGAGTGTATGTGTAGATTTCATAATATATGTGTACATTAAAAATATATAATATATGTATATTTGAAAATAAGAGGCGTATGTATCTGCATATATATATATATATATATATATATATATATATACACACACACGCGTCCTGTTAATGAATTCCTTGATCACAGAATATAGAAACAGACAATAATTAATAAAGATCGCTAATCCAAAAAATGTAATCTAATTACGGAGAAGGAATGAGAAAAAAATAATTTATTTCTAAAGATGTTTTATGGACCGTTTCATTGTCTTATACATATATATGTGTGTATATATAATTATATATAAGCATATGTGTTTATATACGCGCGATCATGTGTATACAGGATGCATATATAATGATATGGCAGGAATTGTAGCAGAGAAACGGCCGCTGGCCACTGTAGTGATAGTGTTTTGTATTCCTCCTCTCTGGTTTTGGCAGTATTGCTTGCAAAAACTCAAAAACATGTGCGTGTGTGTTGAAAGACACACGCAAACACATATATATTACTAGTGTACGTATAAATGTACGCGTATGTGAGTATGTTTACAAATATATGTGTGTGTGTGTGTCTGTGTGTACGTATGTGTAAGTGTGTGTGTGTGTGTGTGCGTATATATATATAAATAATATATATAAGTTTGTGTGTGTATATATATATATATATATGTATATAACTACTTAGTACTGTGTGTACGCGTATAGATTATATACGATCGCATGTATACATTAAACCTGCATATATCATGTATAAATGTGTGTGTGTGTAAAAATGATCGTAAACAATATACGTATATATATATATAACTATATAATGCTATAGATGTGTGCGTTTATAACAATTCTGTATATATCATGTATAATATACGACAGTATGTCGATCAACTGTGTTATATATTATATATGATCGTGTATAAATGGGTACATGGAAGTATATTGACTGTATATATATATATATATATGATATTTGTGTAGAATCGAGTATTTGACAGTATGTATATCAACTGTGTATATTATTATGATGATGATCGCGTGTATGTACTATAACACAAATGTATATATATGTGCGTATGTATAGAATGATCGTATGACAAGTCTGTATATATATATATATATATATATATATATATATATATATATATATATATATGTGTGTGTGTGGATGTATATGACAGTGTGTATATGTATGTATATATATATATATATATATATATATATATATATATCCCTCTTGTTCCTTGGTAATAATAGGGGTGGTGTAGACGATGTCCAGTAGTGATCTAGTATGTATATATATATATACACTATATATATATATATATATATACACACACCGATTGTGTATATATCCCAGCTCTTTCAGAGCTTGATTTTGAGTGAACTGAACATTCCCCTGTAAAGAGGTTTTTTTTTTTTTTGCTTATTTTTGCTTGTTGTTGTTTTTGTTTTTTACTCCCGAAGAGGAAGTGGCTGCTGCTGCTGCTGTTTAATGTTAATTATGACAGCGGCGGTGGTGGTGGAGACCGTGGCGATGTCGCCTCCCACTCTGGCACTTCGTCTATCTCTCACTCTGCTTGTTAAACTCTTCCTCTAGCTACCACTCTCTCTTTCTCTCCGCTTCTTTTTGTCAGTTTTTCCTCCTCCTCCTCCTCTGTCACTATGAGTCTCTCTCTCTCTCTCTCGCACTCTCTTTGTCTTTCTCTATATAAGCCTTTATTTCCCTCTTCTGTCTCTCTTTCTCACTCCAATCCGTTTGTTACTTCTACTTTTCCCCCCGTCTCTCTCAATGTATCTCTCTCTATGAGTCTTTCTATATTTCTGTCCTATTTCTTCTTTTTCTCTCCCTTTCTCTCTCTCTCTCTCTATCTATATATCTATATGTGTGTGTGCGCGCTCGCGCATGTGTCTTAACATTCTTATTAAATCGTCCTCATACTCTCCCTCCGTGTACATGTCATACTCTCTCTCTCTAGAGATAGAAAGATAGACAGACAGGCAGATAGATAGATAGATAGATAGATAGATAGATAGATAGATAGATAGAGATAGACAGACAGGCAGACAGGCAGATAGGCAGACAGACAGGCAGATAGATAGATAGACAGACAGACAGAGAGATAGATAGATAGACAGACAGACAGACAGACAGACAGACAGATAGATAGATAGATAGATAGATAGATAGATAGACAGAATGTTACTGCTTTCTTCTCTCTACACCTTTTGTCATCTCTTCCTCCTCCTCCTCATCTCTCTCTCTCTCTATTTCTATGCATCTATCTGTCTACACTCTCTTCAACCCTTCCTCCTCACCATGGTTTTTCTCTCTCTCTCTCTACTCGTCTTTATACGTTTTCCTCGTCCCCTTCCTCCTCTTCCTCTCTCAGTCTATCTCCCTCTTACCACTGCTACTGCCACCACCACCATCTTCTTACTCTATCTTCCTACTTTGCTATACTATACCATACTGCTTTTCTCCACACTACACTCTATTATCTCCCCCTCTTTCTTTCTCTCTCTATCTATATATATATATATATATATATATATATATATATATATGTGTGTGTGTATGTATGTATGTATCTATCTATCTATCTATCCTCCCCCATTACTATTTATATTCTATCTTCCTCTTCTATTTCAGTGTATCTTATTATTTCACTACGGATGCTGGTACCTCTTCACTTTCTATGTGTCTATCAATCCACGACTCTCTCATATATATATATATATATATATATATATATATATATATGAGAGAGGCATGGATTGATACATAGAAAGTATTCTATATATATAGAAGTATATATATATATATATATATAGATAGATAGATAAAGATTATATGGATATAAAGATTATATAAAGATAAAGATTATATATATATATATATATATATATATATATATATATATAATCTTTATCTATCCATATATTTCTATGGATATCTCTCTATCAATCTATCCATCTCTATCTCCCGCTCTATCTCCGACTCTTGTTATCCATATCTCTATCTATAAACAGGGAGACAGATAGATCTACTCTCTCTCTCTCTCTCTCTCTCTCTCTTTCAATCGATATCTCTATTTATACATAGACAGACAGATAGATCCATCCATCCACATCTTTCTCAATCCCCCTCCTTCTCTCTTTCTCTCTTTCTCTCTCCCTCCTCCCACTATTACCAACACTGCCACTTCTACTACTCGCCACTGGCAGTTGATGCTGGGTGTATCAGTCAAAGTGGTGGCGAGGATGGTGGTGATGCTGGTATAGCGATGGTGACAGATATAGTGAAAACGATGGGGGTGGTGGTCGTGGTGTTGACAGTTGTACCACTCTTATGATGGTGGCGACTGTGACTTCAATGCAGCGGTTAATGCGATGGAAGTGGGGGGAGATGGTGGTGATGGTGGGAGTTACAATAGAATCGATGATGGTGGTGGAGGAGGCGGCTGTCGCTACAGTGATAGTGGTGGTGGGGGTGATATTTAGCTCCGGATCGCCAACTTGATAGAGCAGCCAAGACAGACTTGGTCTTGGTCAATGTTATCCTAGCCGTGACCATCACATCGATTTCTTTTTTCCACATACGCACACACACACACAGAGCATATTTAGCACGTCCTTATCAAACGTGTCCTTCCTATTATAAACACGGAAGACAATTTGCAGGGAATTTGGCTGCTATTTCTAGCAGACCTAGACGACCGTATAGAAGCTGGTTTGAGCCATTAGTGTTAGTTATTTAACCCTAGGCTCAGTGCGCACCGGAGAGACACACAACCAAAAATATCCCAGGCATGACCACCACGCTTATTTTTTCTAGGCAGCATATTTAGCACATCGATATTTTACGTGTCCTTCCTATAATAAACACAGAAGACAATATGAAAGAGATTTGGCTGCTATTTCTAGTAAACAGCAAGCACCATATAGAAGCTGGTCAGTCACACTAAACAGACATACAACCAGAAGTAACCCAGCCATGACCATCACGCTGATTTTTTTTCTAAACAGTATATCTAGTACTTCCTTATCTAATGTGTCCCAATTATAAACACAGAAAACAATTTAAAGGAGATTTGGCTGCTATTTCTAGCAGACCGAGCTAAGCATGAAGAAGATGCTTTTGCACTATAGTTGCTGTTGGTGTATACCAGCCGTGACCATCCAATTTGGTTTTTGTTAAAGACAGCAGTGTGGGATTTGAGGGACATTTAGCTGCTATTTCTAACAGGCTGAAACAGCCCACATAGGTGGTAGTGGTGGTAGTAGTATTAATAGTGGTGGTGGTCTTCACATAGTTACACTACAGTCATAGGTGTAGCTTGATGATGCACTGTGCTTGTTTAGCAGAGTGCTGCACCAGTTTAGTGTAAGTGTGCACTTAGATGCAGTACATTACAGTTTTGATAATGCAGTGTAACTTGAAACTGCATCACAGAGTGAGGCCTTGGTACAGAAGTTCCAGCGCTTTGAGGTACGTGGGGACCATCTCTTCGCTACTATTGTTCCCAGGTCTAATCTGATCCAGACTAGTAACATCTGTTATGGTCCAGCACCTGTTAGGGCCTCACCTATGGATTAACTAGTATGTGTACCTGCCGTTTCAAACCCAAACTATGACTGCTCTAAAAACTGCTAGTGGCTTGGTCAGCGAATCCACTATGTCCATCGATAATCATTGGCAAGACGGGGGGGCTGCAACAAGCGACGGGGTCCTTCTGATTTGGCGGACGCCAATTTTCATGTATGTTTTATTTAGTGTGTTTTCTACCGAGACACTTTAAAACTTCGTATACTTGTACATTTTGTCTTATAGAACAGAGAAAAAATTTTATATTCGAAGTTATTTCATGTTAAAGATTGTCATATTTCGGTAATTTCAACCAATCACTGACGTCTATTCAGCTGAATACAGTTACTGCTGTTCTTTGTCAACAATAATTTGTGGCGGTGTATATATCGTTAGTCCCTGGTAACCCTAACCCTAACTCTAAAACCCTATCCCTAACACTAAAACCCGAACCCTAACCCTAAAACCCTGACCCTAACTCTAAAACCCTATCCCTAACCCTAAAACCCTAACCCTGACCCTAAAACCCTAACCCTAACTCTAAAACCTAACCCTGACCCTAAAACCCTAACCCTAAAACCCTAACCTTAATACTAAAACCCGAACCCTAACCCTAAAACCCTAAAGCTAAAACCAGCACGAACGACGTCATAAATAACAGTACCGCCGATAGTTGTTGTTGACAAACAAGGGCACTAATTTTATTCAAGGGAAAAGATCCCATTACACCGCCAGAACGTGTTGTTGACAAACCACAGCAGTAATTGTTTTCACCTCAATAGACGTCAGTGATTGGTTTAAATTACCGAAATATAACAACTTTTAACATGAAATAACTTGGAATATAGAAACTTTTCTTAACAAGG
>NC_142957.1:10476663-10479163 GCF_046866305.1 Octopus bimaculoides | reverse complement strand
TGATTTATATAAGTTTGTGAAGGCGAGACAGGCCCCTCTATCCAGCTGACAAGTTACTTCAGGCTGATGACGAGCAAAGACTCAGAAACATGTCCCTGAATGCTGGCTAGGCTGGGTGGAGGAGCTTGTCTCCCCCTCGCAGACTTAAGGACACAGTAATTGTGTCAAGCCCGACAGGAAGCGGTCCAGCTTCCTAGGACTAAACGGCAGTAGTGTGTTCCCTTATTGGGATTGTCACATTAAGTTGACAATATACTACAATATATATATATATATATATATATGTGTAATGTCAATGTCAATGTGAATACCCGTCAGAGTGTAAGTATCTTGAGAGAAAAGCTGAACATTAGAAGCATCAGTTGTGGTGTGCAAGAGAGACGATTGCGCTGGTATGGACATGTGGTGAGAATGGATGAGGATAGCTGCGTGAAAAAGTGCCACACCCTAACAGTTGAGGGAACCCGTGGAAGAGGTAGGCCCAGGAAGACCTGGGCTGAGGTGGTGAGGCAAGACCTTCGAACATTGGGCCTCACCGAGGCGATGACTACTGACCGAGACCTTTGGAAATGTGCTGTGCGTGAGAAGACCCGGCAAGCCAAGTGAGATCGTTGCTAGTGCCCCTGGACTGGCTCTTGTGCGGGTGGCACATAAGATGCACCATTCTGAGCGTGGCCGTTGCCAGTACCGCCTGACTGGCCTTCGTAGGATTTTCGAGCGAGATCGTTGCCAGTGCCCCTGGACTGGGTCTTGTGCGGGTGGCACATAAAAGACACCATTTCGAGCGTGGCCGTTGCCAGTATCGCCTGACTGGCCTTCGTGCAGGTGACACGTAAAAGCACCTACTACACTCTCTGAGTGGTTGGCGTTAGGAAGGGCATCCAGCTGTAGAAACTCTGCCAAATTTAGATTGGAGCCTGGTGTTGCCATCCAGTTTCACCAGTCCTCAGTCAAATCGTCCAACCCATGCTAGCATGGAAAGCGGATGTTAAACGATGATGATGATGATGATGATGATATATATATATATATATATGTATATATATATATATATATATATATATATATATATATATATATGTATATACATATATATATATTTGGCTGATCCTAGTACTCTCTAACTGGCTCCCATGCCGGGTAGCATGTAAAAAGCACTATCCAAATGTGATCGATGCCAGGCCCACCTGACTGAAGGTTAGGGAGTTAGATTAACGATCATAAGATTGTGGTTTCTAACTCCTGGACCAGCTGATGCATTGTATCCTTGAGCAAAACACTTCATTTCACGTTGCTCCAGTTCACTAAGCTGGCAAAAATTGAGTTATCCTACATCAGACTGGTGTCCCATCTAGAGGGGAGTAGATACACCAGAGAATCCAGGAAAAAAAACTGGTCCTACGAGTCCTATATGACTTGAGAAGGAGCTGTATCCTATTTTTTTATCCATGTAAGCATGGAAAGAGAGGATGTTAAATTGATGATGATAAAGAGACACGCGGCTTAGTGGTTAGGGTGTTAGATTAATGATCGTGAGATTGTAGTTTCATTTCCCAGACTGGGATGTGTATTGTGTTCTTGAGCAAAACATTTCATTTCATGTCTGCCCAGTCCACTCAGCCGGCAGAAGAGAGAGAGTAATTCTGCAAGGGAGCAGCATCCTATCCAGGCGGTAAGAGTATAAGATATGCCAGAGAATCTGAGAAATTGGTCCAACTAGTCTATATGGTTTAGAAAGGATGTTTATCCCTCTTTTTTTCTTTTTGTCTCCATGCAAGCATGGGAAAGGGGTCATTCACCCTTCTGGTACTGACTCGCTTCAGATCACCTCTGCTTTGACCATATCATCTTCCTGTTTTAAAGAAATCTAAATTAAGATTTTTCATTAAAATTTCATGTTAATCTGGGTTCCAAAAACCAGTTTGATAATCCTTCATCATTTACTTGTCTCAGTCATTAGAGTGTGGCCATACTGGGGCACCGCCTTGAAGAATTTTTAGTCGAATGGATAGTCTCAAGTGCTTATTTTTTTTTAAGCCAATTCTTATTCTATCGATCTCTCTTGCCGAACTGCTAGGTTACAGGGATGTAAACAAACCAGCACCAGTTGTAAAATGGTGATGGGGAACAAACACCATCACTTCTGCCACTGCCCCCTTAGCCATCATTATGGTCACCATGATCATCATCATCACCATCACTATCATCATGAACATCCTCATCATCATCATCATCATCATCCACACCATCCTCTTCCTTCTCCTACCACTCTTCATCATCCTCATCATCCCAGGTGCCATACACACACACACACACACACACACACAATCACTGCCATAATTCCACTGTTACCACCACCACCACCACTGCCAAGCACCACCTGCTCGTCACCACCACCAACACCACTACCAACACAATCTTTGCCACCATCACCATCATCATCATTGTTGTCGTCATCATCACTATTGTCCTCCTCTTCTGCCTCATCAACACCACCACC
>NC_142957.1:10461663-10464163 GCF_046866305.1 Octopus bimaculoides | reverse complement strand
CCTTGCTTGCCCTCGACAAGATCTTGGAGGCTTCAATAAAATTGAAAAACGAACCGTGTAAAGAAACAGGAAATTGTTATGAAACCAATAACACTTTGAAGAATTTAAAGAACAAGGAAGGTCACATTAGATAATGTAGTCCTAGATACACTATGTCAGAATAAAAGACAGGATGGTCACAGCTGGAACATCTTTGATCATAGGTCTGTCTGGATCAGGACTGACCAGGGGCTAAACAACAATAAGGAAGGACGCATTAGATAATGTAGTCCTAGATATACTATGTCTGAATAAAAGACAGGATGGTCACAGCTGGAACATCTCTGATCGTAGGTTAGTCTGGATCAGGACTGACCAGGGGCTAAACAAGAGCAACAAGGAAGGACACATTAAATAATGTAGTCCTAGATACACTATGGCTAAATATAAAAAACAGGATGATCACAGCTGGAACACTGGAACATCTTTGATCATAGGTCTGTCTGGATCAGAACTGACCAGGGGCTAAACAACAAGAAGAAAGACACATTTGATAATGTAGTCCTCGATACACTATGTCCGAATACAAAAAGAGGACGGTCACAGCTGGAACATGAACATCTTTGAATCATAGGGCTGCTGGATCAAGATTGACCTGGGGCTAAACAACAGCAACAAGGAAGGACACATTAGATAATGTAGTCCAAGATACACTATGTCTGAGTAAAAGACAGGATGGTCATAGCTGGAACATCTTTGATTATAGGTCAGCTGGATCAGGACTGACCTAGGGCTAAGTAACAAGGAAGGACACATAAGATAATGTAGTCCTAGATACACTATGGCTAAATAAAAGACAGGATGGTCATAACTGGAACATCTTTGATCCTAGAGCATACCATTGTGCTTCGAAGAATCAAAAGAAAATGAATGCAAAGACTAGAACAATCTCAAGAATATCAAAATGGAACCTGAGGAAGAAGGGAACCCAGGGGGGACATAGGATGAAGTACTGAAGAGCGACCTCGGGGCACTGAACCTGTCAGATGAGATGACAAAGGACCAAGATTCCTGGCCCCTTGCTGTACTCAAGAAAACCTGTACTCTGCAGAGAAGCGTTGAGTCTGGTTCCTCTGGTGTGGTGGAGAAAAACACACATGGCAGTGCCACATAAAAGTGCCTGTGTGACGCCACATAAACGAGCTGGCAGAATCGTTAGCACGCAGGGCGAAATGCTTAGCGGTATTTCGTCTGTTGTTACGTTCTGAGTTCAAATTCCGCCGAGGTCGACTTTGCCTTTCATTCTTTCGGGGTCGGTAAATTAAGTACCAGTTACGCACTGGGGGTCGATGAAATCGATTTAATTCCTTTGTCTGTCCTTGTTTGTCCCCTCTGTGTTTAGCTCCTTGTGGGCAATAAAGAAATAAGAAACGTGTCCATTTGGCACGACATAGAAGCATTTGTATGGCGTCATGTAAAAGTGCAGGTGCGACACCATGTAAAAGTGCCCATGCAGCACCATGTAGACGTGCCCATGGAGAGACATATGAAACTACTCATGTTGCGCCATGTACAAGCACCCGTATGACGCTGTGTAAAAGCACCCATGCGACACCATGTTAAAGCGATCATCTGGTGCCACGTAAAAGCGTCTGTGCAGTGCCATGTAAAAGAGCACCCATATGGTGCCATGTGGAAGTGCCTGTGCAGTGACACGTGAAAGCACCCATGTGACACCATATAAAAGCACCCGGCACACTTTGTGAAGTGGCTCGCGTTAGGAAGGGACCCAGCTGTAGAAACGATACCAAATCAGACTGGAGTCAGGTGCAAGTCCCTGGCTTGATAGCTCTGGTGAAACCGTCCAACCCATGCCAGCATGGACAACAGACGTTAAATGATGATGGTGATGATGATGATGATGAATGTCAACAACAATAACGAGAAGAATTTTGCCGGTGTCAACACTTACCTGCCATTGTCAGTAAGGTGCTAGTTGTCGATTTTGGTTTCCCGTAGTTACAGTTTGAATACATGGTATTCAAAGCAGGGGGCGACAGTTGTTTAGGGGGTTTGAAATCAGGTGAGTCGGGCATATTTGCAGAGGATTCAAGGTAAGATTACATCCAACAGGTGAGACAGGTAAAGACAGGTGTAAAAAAAAAATGTTTGGAAATCTGAAAAAAAAAGAGGAAAAGGGAAAAGGTAAATAAAATAATTAAATAAATTCTTTACAATTTTAATTAAAAAAAAAAAAACAAAACCATTCAAGTAAATCTTTTATGTTTTTGTCTTATACTCGCTTCAGTCACTGGCCATGCTGGGGCACCATCTTTAAGAATTTTTTTCTTAATCAAATTAATCAACCCCGGTGTTTATTTTCTTCTTAAACATGATACTAATTCCATCAGTATCTTTTGTCAAACTGCTAAGTTACAGGACCATAAACAACCAACACCAGTTGTCAAGTAGTGTTGGGGGACAAATACACACACACACACACACACGCAACAAGCTTCTT
>NC_142957.1:10444163-10456663 GCF_046866305.1 Octopus bimaculoides | reverse complement strand
GCGTGCTAACGATTCTGCCAGCTTGTCACGACATATTAATAAAAATAATAATAATAGTAATAATAATAATAATAATAATAATAAAAATAAAAATAATAATAATAATAATAATAATAATAATAATAATAAATAATAATAATAATAATAATAATAATAATAATAAAAATAAAAATAATAATAATAATAATAATAATAATAAATAATAAATAATAATAATAATAATAATGATGATGATAATAATAATAATAAAAAAAAATAATAATAATAATAATAAAAATAATAATAATAATAATAATAATAATAATAATAATAATAATAATAAATAATAATAATAATAATAATAATAAAAAAAAAAAAATAATAATAATAATAAAAATAATAATAATAATAATAATAATAAATAATAAATAATAATAATAATAATGATGATAATAATAATAATAAAAAAAAAAAATAATAATAATAATAATGATAAAGAAATCAACCATAGGGACAATAGAGGAAGGACCGATTAGATGGGGGTGGGGTGGAGTGTGAGGTGTGAACCCCTTTAAAACAGGGAAATAGGGGACAATGTAACCAGCTAGCTTTACAGTGTTATTTGGGGGAACAATAGGGACACCATCCATGATCCCTTTTGCGTGCATGCATGTGTGCGTGTTTGCGTGAGTGACAGTCAGAGAGAGGGTATGTGTGCATCTCTATGTGTGCGTGTATGTGTGTGTGTGTGTGTGTGTGTGTGTGTGTGTGTGTTTTCAAATTCTTTTTAATCAGTGACTCACAAAAATGACTCTAAGACCAAGAGCTTCCATGCGTATATGCGTATATACATGTGTGTGTTTGTGTGTGCGTGTGGCAGTGTTTGAGTGTATACGTATGTGTGAATGAGCACATGTATCTATCTACACACACGTATATCTATCTATCCATCTATCTATCTATATATAAGTGTGTGTGTGTGTGTGTGTGTGTGTGTGAGTGAGCATATGCATCACCCACAAACACATATAAATATCCATCTGTGTGTGTGTGTGTTTGATTAAGCATATGATTCTACTTACAGACACACACACACACACACACACACACATGTATAAATCCATCTCACTACCTATGTGTATGATTGTGTGTGTGTGTGTGTGTGTGTGTGTGTGTGTGTGTGTGTGTGTGTGTGTGTGTGTGTGTGTGTGTGTGTGTGTTAGTGTCTATAGATAGATAAAAATGTGTTGGTAATAACAAGAATACAGTGCTACACACACACACACACACACGCACATAGTGTATGTAGCTTGATCCAGTTAACACCCTCCTCCGTTAATCTGGAGTTTATACAGCTCAGGGGTCCACTTCCTCAAACAGGAATTCATAGGATGTGCGTGTGTGTGTGTGAATGTACGTATGTACATGTATATGCATGTGTTTACATATGTGTGTATGTATATATAAACACGTGTGTATGTATATGTATACATATCTGTGTGAGTGTATATACATGTATACATGTGTGTGTGTATATATATATATATATATACACACACACACATGTATATGTATATATATATATATATATATATATATATATACACACACATACACGTTTGTGTGTATGTGTGCGTATACATGTGTGTGAGTGTAAATACATGTATACATTTGTGTGTATATATGTTCATGCGTTTGTGTGTGTGTATATATATATATACATGCATACACACATTCAAAGGCGGACACTCTAACTCTGGACTTGAAAATTATTAACATTAGGAAACAAATCCAATATTATTGAAACAACCACTGTGACCCCCAACCCACCCTGAACCACCACCACCACCCTTCTACACTTAATGCCAATCCACCCTACACCACCACGCACAGAGACACTGCTATGAAACCCAGAGCAATCAAACAAACTTTCGCCCACACCACCACCACCACCACCACAACCACCAGCAACAACACTGCTGCCACCGCCACTCCTCGTCACCCCCACACAAGACAGACCCCCCCCACCCGACATACCAATCAAGCAGGAAGCCCAAACAATTCGAACAAGGGAGGGACAGGACCCACACGCGCTCACACAGCCACGCAATACACACGTGGCTCCTCCGAGGGTAAATTAAAAACCATCACAAACATAACGAGCAATCACAATATTAAAAGAACGGCAACTCCTTCCTTGTGGGGGGGGGGGGAGGAGGGAGAGGAGGATATCTGTGAATTTTCAGCTTTTTATATGTGTGTGTGTGTGTGTGTGTGTGTGTGTGTGTGTATAGGTGCGGGTATGGCTGTGTGGTAAGAAGCTTGCTTACCAACCACATGGTTCCGGGTTCAGTCCCACTGTGTGGCACCTTGGGGAAGTGTCTTCTACTTCAGCCTCGGGCCGACCAAGGCCTAGTGAGTGGATTTGGTAGATGGAAACTGAAAGAAGCCCATCGTGTGTATATATATATATATATATGTATATATATATATCGTGGCACTCTGTCGGTAACAACGACGAAGGTTCCAGTTGATCCCATCAACGGAACAGCCTCAAAAATTAGGGGGTTCCTTATACATATTAAAATATGGTATATATATATATATATATATATATATATATATCAGAAGCTCACCTCCCAATCTGCTAGACGGAAACTCAAAGAAGCCCATCAAATATATATACCCTATTTTAAAGTGTGAAACACCCCTTTTTTGTCAAAAATTAGGTTAAAAAAATATGGGAGTGTCTTATACATGGACAGTATTATAATCCATTACAAAACCTTTTTTCCAAATTTTAAGCCCCAAAAATTAAGGGGTTCCTTATACATGTTAAAAATACAGTAATTGACCAGAAGATGGATTTGGCATCTTCTAAAGATGCTGAATTTTGGCTGCCATGTTGTTATATGCTCGTTAAGGATCTTTCGCTGGATACCACTTTATGTATGGGATGTACCTGATGAGACCCAGACTGCAAAATGGATGCAAAACATGTTGAACAGAATCCCACCCATAGGGGAGAGTAGCAGGATGGGTCGGAACAATAATCATATAAAATAAAGGTTAATACCAAATCTATCTTCTGGTTAATCAATTAATTAGCTCAATTAACACTGTGGATTTACTGAAGTATATCCAATGGAAATACACCCCAACTGCAGATGACACCAGGTAGCCGAAAACTGAGCCAGTGCTTTACTCAACAATTAAACTAATCGACATATACCCATTAGTCCAAAATATTACATATATACACACACACACATATATATATATATATATATATATATATATATATATATATATAGATACCTATAGACACATACACATATATATACATATACACACACAAATATACATATTCACATATATATACACATATACATAAATACATATACACACATATACATGTATATACACACAAATATACATACATATATATATACATATATACATACACACAAATATATACACACATATATATACACATATATGTACATATATATATACATTCACACACAGATATTGCTATGTGTGTGATACACATGCACACACATACATATATATATGTACATATACAAACATACATATATACACACACAGACATGCATATACATACACACATATACACACACATACATACACACACACACGTGTACACACACATACATATACACACACACACATACACCCTTATAAATTACACATGTTCTTCATTTGAACCCCACTAAAATGTGAACCCTCATTTCCAACATTTATGCATTTATCTAATTTTGTTTTGTGGAGGCAGTGTGTATATGTGTGTGAGCCCATGTCCACATTTTTAGGGGTCTCCAATAAATAACATACACACACACAGAAACATATATATATATACATATATATATATATAAAACAACTCCTTCCCTAGAAGATAGAGACCCTCATAATGCCCCTAATATTTAATTCATCTAATTGCGTTTCAATCCCCCACCCCCGCCGCTCCCTATCCCCACCACCACCACCACTTCCATACGTCCTCCTTCTCCATCTCCGAGGGATCAGTGCCATATTGCAGGGAGTATAAACCTGGTCCCTTTCTGGTCCTCTTCTTTCATCTTCATCTTCTTCTTCTCCTCCTCCGGGGTCTTGGACATCACACTGACTGGTGAGGGAAGATAGAGGAGGGTAGGGTAGGCAGACAGGAGGGCAGGGCGGTAGGCGCCCCTCCCCTCCGCCCGTGGAGGAGGGGAGAGAAAGACGGGGGGGGTGGCAAGGCGGGGGGGATGGGGGGTCGTGATTGACAAGTGTGGAAATGGCAGAACACTCTGTGAGTGGGGTGGGGGGTGTTGGGGCAGTGAGTAAAGTTAAGGACCTACAGGGGAGAGAAGGGGATGCCAACGAGGTGATGGTGGTGGTGGTGGTGGTAGTGGTTATGGTCGGGGCTGTGGTGTTGTTAATGTTGTTGGTGATGGCAGTGATGGTGATGACAATGATGATGATAGTGTGGTGGTGGTGATGACGATGGTGGTAGTGATGATGATGATGATGATGATGATGATGATGCCAGTAGTGTGGTGGTGGCGGTGGTGGTAACGACGATGGTGATGATGACAGTGGTGTAGTGGCGGTGGTGATAATGAAGATGATGATGCCAGTGGTGGTGGTCATGGCTGTGGTGACAGGTGGTGATGATGATGCCAGTGGTGGCGCTGGTGATGATGGTCATGGCTGTGGTGAAGATGGTGGTCGTGGCAGTGGCGTTGGCTTTGGAATGAAATTAATGAATTCTGAGCCTGGAGTCCGGGGGGGGGGCGGGGGGGGTCAGCAGGAGGTAGGGTTGGGGAGTAGGAACCAGGAAGGAAGGAGAGGCTGATACCTCTAAACACCCACCCCCACCAGCCTCCTCACCGCACAACACCCTAATCAACCTACCCCTACCAGCAACACCACTTCCAATCTGCCAACGTTTTGTTTATTTGTATGAAGGAGGGTGTATATACAACTCTGAGGGTGTGTATACACACACACACACACACACACACACATTTGTGTATATGGGTGCAGGAGTGGCTGTGTGTGGTAAGTAGCTTGCTTACCAACCACATGGTTCCGGGGGTTCAGTCCCACAGTTTGGCACCTTGAGCAATTGTCTTCTACTATAGCTTCAGGCCAACTAAAGCCCTGTGAGTGGATTTGGTACACGGAAACTGAAAGAAGCCTGTCGTACATGTCTGCTAATACTTTACATGTACTAGGTCCTCGTGTTGTCTTTTTTTTGTGTTTGTTCTTCTTTTTTGGATTTCCTATATATATATTTATATATAGATTCAGGTGAATTAGGTACCTAAGTTGAGGCACAAGAATTTAGTACGGTATTATTCATACAGTTTCAAAATAAGGTGATTAAAATCAAAATAAGCAACGAGGATATCCAGTGGTAATGCAGTACGATTGTTTCAAGCGACTCCATTTAATTGAACAATGCAACCATTACATCAATTTAAATGCAGAGCAATCCTCATCAGCATAAATACAGAGCATTAAATTAAATTAAAATAGATGGACACATCATCATCATCATCGTTTAACGTCCGCTTTCCATGCTAGCATGGGTTGGACGATTTGACTGAGGACTGGTGAAACCGGATGGCAACACCAGGCTCCAATCTGATCTGGCAGAGTTTCTACAGCTGGATGCCCTTTCTAACGCCAACCACTCAGAGAGTGTATATATATATATATATCATCATCATCATCATCGTTTAACGTCCGCTTTCCATGCTAGCATGGGTTGGACGATTTGACTGAGGACTGGTGAAACCGGATGGCTACACCAGGCTCCAATCTGATCTGGCAGAGTTTCTACAGCTGGATGCCCTTCCTAACGCCAACCACTCTGAGAGTGTAGTGGGTGCTTTTATGTGCCACCGGCACGAAGGCCAGTCAGGCGGTACTGGCAACGGCCACGCTCAAAATGGTGTATTTTACCTGCCACCCGCACAAGAGCCAGTCCAGAGGCACTGGCAACGATCTCGCTCGAAAGTCCTTACACATGCCACAGGCACAAGTGCCAGAAGGGCGACGCTGGGCACAGGTGCCATTACGATTTCGCTTTCGCTTGCCCCAACAGATCTTCGCAAGCAGAGTTTTGTGTCCAATGAAGGAGACGACGTTGGCATGGGTGCCAGACGTCGAATTTAGTTCGATTTCGATTTCACTTGCCTCAACAGGTCTTCGCAAGTGGAGAAAACCTCCAGGAAGGTAAGGAGATAAAGAACATGCTGCCTTCACTTCAGCTTAGAAGCTACTAAGGTATCAGGAAGAAAGACTTGTTAGAGATGTAGCTTATCGCTGTTATCACTCAAGTGAAGACAGCATGTTCTTTGTCCATTTCCTTACCTTCTTGGAAGTTTTAGGTAAAATTATACAAATGTGTCCATCTGTTTTAATTTAATTGAATTCTATGTCTTTATGCAGCTGAGGATTGCTCTGCATTTAAATTGATGTAATGATTGCATTGTTCAATTAAATGGAGTTGCATGAAACGATTGTACTGCATTACCTCTGGATATCCTTGTTGCTTATTTTAACTTTAATCACCTTATTTTGAAACTGTGTGGATAATACCATGTGGAGGTGCAATGGCCCAGTGGTTAGGGGCAGCGGACTCGCGGTCATAGGATCGCGGTTTCGATTCCCAGACTGGGCGTTGTGAGTGTTTATTGAGCGAAAACACCTAAAATGCTCCATGAGGCTCCGGCAGGGGATGGTGGGGAAACCCTGCTGTACTCTTCCACCACAACTTTCTCTCACTCTTTCTTCCTGTTTCTATTGTGCCTGTAATTCAAAGGGTCAGCCTTGTCACACTGTGTCACGCTGAATATCCCCGAGAACTACGTTAAGGGTACACGTGTCTGTGGAGTGCTCAGCCACTTGCACGTTAATTTCACGAGCAGGCTGTTCCGTTGATCGGATCAACTGGAACCCTCGACGTCGTAAGCGACGGAGTGCCAACAACATATATATACATACATACACACTTAAATAAACACATACACAGATAGAGTGATAGTTTTCTTCTCAATCCCTGTTCTGTTTTATGTCATTAGAAGGGGTCAGCCTTGTCTCACTGTGTCACGCTGAATATCCCCGAGAACTACGTTAACGGTACACGTGTCTGTGGAGTGCTCAGCCACTTGCATGTTAATTTCACGAGCAGGCTGTTCCGTTGATCGGATCGACTGGAACCCTCGACGTCGTAAGCGACGGAGAGCCAACAACAATACCATACTAAAATCTGGGGCCTCAACTTAAGTACCATATTCACCTGAATCTAAATTTTTAGCTAGATAGATAGATAGATAGATAGATAAGGGTCATGTTTTATTTATTGGTAGTTGTAATGGTAGTGAGAGTGGTAGTAGTAATGATGGTGGTGGTTCGTCCCCTCACCATCGCTTGACAACCAATGTAGGTGTGTTTAGGATCTATTTTAAAACGGCGGCAACAGTATTTTCTTAACGAAACACTTTGAAACTTGGGACACTGGTAGAATGTGTCATATAAAACATCTTTTTCTCTTAGTCTTCTTAACAAAAAAACGTACATCGCAAGTTATTCCATGTTAAAGTTGTCGTATTTCTGTAATTTCAACCAATCACTGACGTCTATTCAGCTCAATAGAGTTACTGCTGGGCGGTAATAAAAATGTTATTCCCTGTGACATATTTCATCCGGTTTAATCGTAATTTATACGCATATATTGTTTATATAATAAATTACGCTGTGCGTATCTATGTGTGTAACAATTTTAGAGTTCGGATTCTAGAGTTAGGGTTAGTTTTAGGGTTAGGGTTAGGGTTAGGGGATTAATACGATATACACCGTTACAGCGCTAACTGTTTTCAACTGAATAGACGTCAGTGATTAGTAGAAATTATCGAAATAAGACAATTTTTTACATGAAATAAATTCGAATACAAAAATATTTTTCTGTTCTATAACACAAAATAGATAAGTATACGAAGTTTGAAAGTCTTTCCGTACCAAAAACACTACATAAAACATAAATGAAAACTGGCGCCCCCGTTTTAAAATAGATCCTGTGTTTATGTCCCTGTAACTTAGCAGTTGAGCAAAAGAGGCCAATAGAATAAGTGCTAGGCTTACAAAGAGTGAGTCCTGGGGTCGATTTGTTCGACTAAAATGGCGGTGCTCCAGCATGGCCACACTCAAACGACTGAAACAAAAGAGTATGTGTGAGCCAATGAGAGAGACCTCTACATGGTACCTAGACCTCCTAGAAACAGCAGCTAAATCTCCCTCAAATCATACCCCACTGTCTTATCTATGTATATATGTATGTATGAGCCAATGAGGGAGACCTCTACATGGTACCTAGACCTCCTGGAAATAGCAGCTAAATCTCCTTCAAATCATACCCTATCTTATTTATGTATATATGTATGTATGAGCCAATGAGCGAGACCTCTACATGGTACCTAGACCTCCTAGAAACAGCAGCTAAATCTCCCTCAAATCATACCCCACTGTCTTATCTATGTATATATGTATGTATGAGCCAATGAGGGAGACTTCTACATGGCATGTAGACCTCCTGGAAATAGCAGTTAAATCTCCCTCAAATCATACCCTACTGTCTTATTTATGTATATATCTATGTATGAGCCAATGAGGGAGACCTCTATATGGTAGCTAGACCTCCTGGAAATAGCAGCTAAATCTCCCTCAAATCATACTCCACTGTCTTATTTATGTATATATGTATGTATGAGCCAATGAGGGAGACCTCTATATGGTAGCTAGACCTCCTGGAAATAGCAGCTAAATCTCCCTCAAATCATACCCCACTGTCTTATTTATGTATATATGTATGTATGAGCCAATGAGGGAGACCTCTATATGGTAGCTAGACTCAACAGAAATAGCAACCAAATCTTCCTCAAATCACACCTTACTCCCTTGTGTATGTATATGTGCATGTATGAGCCAACGAGGGAGACCTCAACAGATGGAATGGTCATGTCTGGCAGGTCATTCATTCACCATAGATTGATTATTGGATCGGGAGACAATTCTACAAAATTAAATTGCCCTTTACCCCTAAATGGTATGACAGTGTGTATACATGTTTGTGTGTGAGTGTGGTGGGGGTTGGAATAGTAGGTGACTGGTTCATGCAATGAATCAAGGAAGGGAGAGGAAAGTGGAGGGAGCATAAAGAAAAAAAAACTGACAGCCTCTCCCCTCCCCCGCCCGCACCCACAAAACAAGTGATCTTAGCCATGTAGCCCTATTCATTCACAAACTGCTCCCTAGGGATAGATGCAAGGGGTCGAAGGGAGCAGGAAGAGAGAGAGAGAGAGAGAGAGAAGGGGGTGGCAGAAAGGGTAAAGCTTCTCCCTAACTCTCTCCCTTTAATATACCAAAAAAAAGGGCCAGTGGGGGGTGGGGGACTGGAGACAGAAGTAGGAGGTTGAGGGTGGGGTGGGTGGGGTAGGTGGTGGTTTGGCTGGCTGGTTGGTTGGTTGGTTGGCAGGATGACTGGCTGGTGGCAGGGAGTGGTGTAGGTAGGTAGTGGTAGGTGGGTAGGGGTAAGTGGGGGAAGGGTCTTCACATAATTTGTTTAATTGCATAAGGGTCATGTTTTATTCATTGGGAATTGTAATGGTAGTGAGAGTGGTAGTGGTAGTAGTAGTAATGGTGATGGTGGTTGTAGTAGTAGTAGTAGTAGTAGTAGCGGCAGCGGTGGTCGAGATGCAATAAATGGTGGTGGTAGTAGTAGTGGTGGTGGTGGTGGTGGTGTTGTAGTAGTGGTAGTGGTGATCTTGTCGTAGAAGTGGTGGTGGTAGTAATAGTAGTAGTGGTGGTGGTGGTAATGGTAGTAGTAACGGTGGTGGTTATGATGGTAGTAATAGTAGTAGTAGTGGCAGTGGTGGTCAAGATAGAATTAATGGTAGTGGTGGTGGTGTTGTAGTAGTAGGAGTAGTAGTGGTGGTGGTGTTGTGGTAGTAGTGGCAGTAGTAGTAGCGGTGGTGGTAGTGGTGTAGTAATAGTTTGGCAAGTGTTGCAGTGATGAGAAACTGAGAATAGACAAATAGGTACATATGCACAAATATCCACGTAACCTAGCAGTTCGGCAAAAGAGACCAATAGAATAAGTACTAGGCTTACAAAGAATAAGACCTGGGGTGAATTTGTTCGACTTAAAGGCAGTGCTCCAGCATGGCCACAGTCAAAAATACATATTCTTTTATTCTTTTGCTGGTTTGTCATTTGGCTGCGGCCATGCTGGAGCACCACCTTTAGTCGAGCAAATCGACCCCAGTGCTTATTCTTTGTAAGCCTAGTACTTATTCTATTGTTTCTCTTTTGCTGAACTGCTAGGTTACAGGGAGGTAAACACACCAGCATCAGTTGGCAAGCGAGGGTGCAGGAACAAATACAGACACACAAATATACACACATAAATATATATATATATATATATATATATATAAATGTAAATCAGACTGGAGCCTGGTGTTGCCATCCGGTTTCACCAGTCCTCAGTCAAATCGTCCAACCCATGCTAGCATGGAAAGCGGACGTTAAACGATGATGATGATGATGATGATATATAATTATATGTATTTATCTTATCCTAATAAATAATAATTCGGATAGAATAAATGGGTTAATAGAAACCAAGGTAGCAAAGATCACAAAATAACTGTGGTGTAATTCCTGTTAGTGAGGCAGAAACTCCTTGATATTTTGGGTATTTGAGTATATATAAAAATTTAAGGAATGGAGTAAACGCATGTTATAACTGCATACTTTATTCCGACATATGTTTCGAAGAATTACAATTTATGCGATCCATAGGAATCGTCGATGTTAAAAATGTAAACTTCTCCTCAGGGAAATGTATGGGAACCATCTTAAACGTAAGACATTATGACCGAGTAAGATGGTTGCCATACATTTCCCTGAGGAGAAGTTTACATTTTTAACATCGACGATTCCTATGGATCGCATAAATTGTAATTCTTCGAAACATATGTCGGAATAAAGTATGCAGTTATAACATGTGTTTACTCCATTCCTTAAATTGATATATATATATATATATATATTATTATTATTATTATTATTATTATTATTATTACCGGCATAATGCCCCTCCCAAGGTTCAACAGTATATATATATATATATATATATATATATATATATATATATATATATATACATATATATATATATATATATATATATATATACATATATATATGTATATGACATACATATACATACAACAGTCTTCGTTCAGTTTTCGTCAAACAAATCCACTCACAAGGCTTACCCAAGATGCCATGTAGTGGGACTGACCCTGGAACCATGTGGTTGGGAAGCAAGTTTCTTACCACACAGCCACTCCTGCGCCTATATATGTTTGTGTGTGTGTGTGTGTATATATATATGTGTATTATGTCTGCATAGATATGTGTGTGTGTGTCAACATGTAGCGTGTCTGTATACACATATATAGAAACACAGACAGGCTACATGTAGACACATACACACATATATATATAAAAAGAGATGATACATACACACACAAACGTTCACATACACACAGACACATATACACACAACACACATATATATATACACACACATTCACACACACACACACACACACACATATATACACAAGAAAACACACACAGATACACACACGTGCGTAAGCACATACACATACACAGCCTGTTATCTTATCCTTCTGGATGGATGAATGGAAGTCAACACAAGGAGATTAACAAAAGTGGTTTATGGTCAGTGGGGTAGGGCATGATAGGAGAGGTGTGTGAGGCCACTACGGGGGGGGGGGGGGTATATAGAGAGGTGGGAGATGTAGGGGTGCTGAGTGATGAGGGTTGACAGGGAACTAGGAGAGATGACAGAAGTAGGAAGTGTATATATATATATATATATATATATACACACCCACACGTGTGTGTGTGTGTGTGTGTGTGTACATACATACACACACATATGTGCAGGTGTGGCTCTGTGGTAAGAAGTTTGCTTCTCAACCACATGGTTCCAGGTTCAGTCCCAGTGCATGGCACTTTAAGCAGGTGTCTTCTACAGTCCTGGGTCCATCGAATCCTTCTGAGTGGATTTGGTAGATGGAAACTGAGAGAAGCCTGTTGTATGTGTATGTGTGTGTGTGTGTGTGTGTGTGTCTGTGTGTGTGTATGTGTGTGTGTGTGTGTACCTTTGTGTGTGGGCTTGTCTCCCACCACTGCTTGACAGTAGTGTTAGTTGAGATAGAAATAATTGATGAAGGAAACAGAAGATAGATTTAGCATTAGCCTTTATTCAATACGATGAACGTTTCGACCCATCCTGCAACTGTCTGTTACAGGTAGGATTTTGTGCATCTGTGTTGCATCAATTTGTGCAGTTTGTGTCACATCAGGTACATGCATAACGAGGGGGTTGTCCCGCTAGATATGCTGAGATT
>NC_142957.1:10424163-10434163 GCF_046866305.1 Octopus bimaculoides | reverse complement strand
CATGGCTGTCAACAATAAAGGAATATATATATATACAAACACTACAGGTAAAAAATATACATATATATATAAATGCACACATAAAAAATACAGAAAAGGACCTGACCGGAAAAAATGTATACAAAAATCGACTAAAAGCCCTGGTGAAAGTAGGTGATTAAAATGAATTATTAAAATCGACTAAAAAATGTACCTATCGATTAGAAATGTATTAAAATAGTCAGTTTTTAAAACTGAAGCGATCCATGGTAGGTCTGGTTTCCAAGGAGCGTAAGAGAGTTCCAAAAAAGGGTAGGTAAAAATCCACATCAAATCCAATGCCAGTGTTGCATGTCTGGCCCATTTAAGAGTACCCTTGATGCAACAGGCGATATATGATATGATTGAGAAGACCAGCTGAGTCAAGTAAAACCTAAAATCGTAGCTGTGGCCAGTGCACCCCTGACTGGCTCCCATTCCGGTGGCATGTAAAATGCATCATCCGAACGTGGCCAATGCCAGGAACCCCTGACTGGTTTCAGTGCTGGTGGAACATAAAAAGCACTATCCGAACATGATTGATGCCAGGACCGCCTGACTGGCTCCTGTGCCTGTGGAACGTAAAAAGCACCCTCTACACTCTCTGAGTGGTTGGCGTTAGGAAGGGCATCCAGCTGTAGAAACCTTGCCAGATCAGATTGGAGCCTGGTGTTTATACAGCCATATCTGTTAACGGTTATTTTCAATACTTTCCTCGCTGGATTGCGTGTTCGTTTCTCTTTTTGTCATCTGCGATTTTATTTTTGATCTTCTATATAAATGAAGATGTTTCCTCTGTCTGGCTGTTTTTTTTTTTCCTTACTCTCTACAAAACGGAACGTTACATTGCAGAATAATCATTTTAACGAGTTGTATTTATTTATTTATCACCCGATGAGATACACCTGCACCACCGGATGCTCCTGAACCAGTTGTTGAGTTTCCCACCCGAGAGGAATCGATGCTAGATGTGTCGAAACAATTGTCGTGATTAATAATAAATTATCGTATATTCCATCTTCTGTCTTTCATTTGTTGTATATATATATATATATATATATATCATCATCATCATCATCATCATCATCGTTTAACGTTCGCTTTCCATGCTAGCATGGGTTGGACGATTTGACTGAGAACTGGCAAGCCAGAAGGCTGCACCAGGCTCCAATCTGATCTGACAGAACTTCTACAGCTGGATGCCCTTCCTAACGCCAACCACTCCGAGAGTGTAGTAAATGTATATATATATATATATATATATACTTATATGTATACATTTTGTGTGTGTGTGTGTCTGTTTGTCCCTCCACCATCGCTTGACAACCAATGTTGGTGTGTTTACATCCCCGTAACTTAGCGGCTTGGCAAAAAGAAACCAACTGAACCCGGAACCATATAATTGACAAGCGAACATCTTACCACAGACACGCCAGAGACAAGGTATACACAGGCAAACACAGGTATACCTTAGCATCTGCTTTGTGTATGTCAGTAAATACATAAGTGTATATGTACATAGACACAGCATATAAATTATTTGTCGGTATGTGAGAATACATACATATCTAGAAATGTGTTTATATAATATATATATATATATATATATATATACAAGTTTATATATGATATATATGAATGCATATATAGCGATAATATTCGTTCGGGTTTGTATTAAATATAAGAATTATATATACGTGAATGAGAGCGTTTGTTTGTTGCTATGGTTATGATGTGTATATAAATATGTGTGTGGAGATATATATATATATATAAATAGAAGCCGATCGTCCAACCCATGCTAGCATGGAAAGCGGACGTTAAACGACGACGACGATGATGATGATGATGATGATGATAGGTACACATCGATACAAATATTAAAATGTATCAGAGTTTATGTATATACAAACATACATGCATATATACGTTTATACATACATACATACATACACACACACACACACACGAAGATGTATATGAGCAAACAACTATTTACACACGTATACACACATACACACACACATATATATATATACACACACATCCAGACATAGGTTTGTATATGTACATGAATATATATATATATATTTATGCTGGCGCGCGGATATATATATATATATATATATATATATATATATATATATCGAGACACATGAGACACAGACATGTATATCTTGCAAGATAGACCAGATCATCAGACGCTGTAATACATCGCTGGACACAATGCGCTTCCATGTATATATATATATATAGAGAGAGAGAGAGACATACAAATATCCTTATATGTATATACACACAGACATATATAAACACATAAGTTCTACATACATCTATACACACACACACACACAAACATACATTGATACGTGTATATACACACGCATATATATTTACACGCACAGATTTCATTTATAGTCGATATATATAGTTTATATACATATATATACATATGTATACACACGTACATTTCCTATATACCTATATATCTATCTATATATATATATTAACATAGGGTAAAAATCATATATTAATTAATATAGATTAATTACAAGGAAGCTGGTAATATATATATATATATATATATATATATATATATATATATATATATATATATATATATGTGTATATACACACACAAACATACATACGTATATACACACTCGTTTCCCAACATACGTATTTACATATATATATACACATGTATATACACACAATCAAGTGTGTATATACATACATATATATATGTATATACATATGTGTGTGTGTGTATATATGTATATATATACACGATCATACAAACATTTATAAACACAACAAAAGCATTTATATTTCGCACATATAAAGCAACATGTATAAAAATAAGCCATCAGAGAAAGACACAGAAAGGTTAGAGATCATAATAAACCAATAAAACCCTTAAAATAGTGGTGAAAAGGGGCCCAAAGTGGGGATCGAGGTATTTAAAGGTGTACTTACCTGAGAAGCCGAGAGTCGGATGTTGAAAAGAGGAGAAAGTATGGGAAACCAGCGGGGTTAGAATTTTGAGAGATAGACAGTGTATGAGAGACGCTATGGTGGTTTAGAGTGTGACGGAGGTGGGGAATATGTATGGAAGACTGTAAGGACAAACAATAATAGTGGCGCTATTGCAGCTGTTGTTGAGCTGTCTATGGTGGTGGTGGTGGTGGTGGTGGTGGTGGAGGTTGTATTAGTGATAGAGGTGGCGGTGGTGGTGGTGGTGCACGGGGGGGGGGGGGGGGGGGAGCGCGTGTTTCTGCATGTTTGTGCATGTGCGTATGGAGATCTGCATATGTGCATGTAGATATGTGCGTGTGTGCATGTGCAGTCATAAGTATGTATGTGTGTGTGTAAGAACATGTATAAGTGAATGTGTAACTTTGTGCTTATGTGTGTAGATGTGTTGTGTCTGTGTGTGTGTGTGTGTGTGTCTATATGTGTGTACATATGCATGCGTGTGTATGTACGAGTGTCTGTGTATGTGTATATGTATGCACATGTGTGCATGTGCATAGATGCGTGTGTATGTATGTATGAATGTATGTGCGGATATGTGTGTACATGTATGCATGTGTATGTATGTATATGCATACATATACATGTGTGTGCCTCTGTATGCAGATGTAGATATATGTATGTATGTATGTATGTATGTATGTATACATGTATGTGTGTACATGTCTCTGTATGTGTGTATATGTGTATACATGGATATATAATTATTATAGTGCGGTAAGCCAGTTTATGGTGTTACTCTTAATTTTTCGCTCATAATAGGCGCAGGAGTGGCTGTGTGGTAAGTAGCTTGCTTACCAACCACATGGTTCGGGGTTCAGTCCCACTGCATGGCACCTTGGGCAAGTGTCTTCTACTAGAACCTCGGGCCGACCAAAGCCTTTTGAGTGGATTTGGTAGACGGAAACTGAAAGAAGCCCGTCGTATATATATATATATATATATATATATATATATATATGTGTGTGTTTATGTATGTATGTATGTATTTGTGTATCTGTGTTTGTCCCCCTAACGTTGCTTGCTAACTGATGCTGGTGTGTTTACGTCCCCGTCACTTAGCGGTTCAGCAAAAAAGAGACCGATAGAATAAGTACTAGGCTAAGAAAGAATAAGTCCTGGGTCGATTTGCTCGACTAAAGGCGGTGCTCCAGCATGGCCACAGTCAAAAGACTGAAACAAGTAAAAGAGTAAAAGAGTAAAAAGGTTTAGCCTTATGGCATATCTTCAGACCCCAATCACTGCTGGCCTGAGACCTCTTTAAATTATGGAGGCGAAAAATCCTCATTTTGACTGCGGCCATGCTGTAGCACCGCCTTTAGTTGAGCAAATCGACCCCAGGACTTATTCTTTTTGTAAGCCTAGCACTCATCCTTTTGCCGAACCACTAAGTTACGGGGACGTAAACACACCAGCATCGGTTGTCAAGCAATGTTGGGGGGGGGGACAAACACAGACACACAAACACACACACACATATATATATATATATATATATACATATATACAACGGGCTTCTTTCAGTTTCCATCTACCAAATCCACTCACAAGGCTTTGGTCGACCCGAAGTTATAGTAGAAGACACTTGCCCAAGGTGCCACACAATGAAACTGAACCCAGATCCATGTGGTTGGTAAGCAAGCTACTTAACACACAGCCACTCCTGCGCCTGCTTGCATTTTAGAAAATTCCTGCTCGAAACCAATAGCCAAGGCCAAAGGGTGACAATCATTTACCTTTGGGGTGCTTTGGTGACCTCAAGATGGCAGTGTGGCCGAAGATCAATGGACAATGGATCAGTAGTAAGGGTAAAACCTTGGTGATTATCTCCCTTTAGCCATAATTCAGCCATCATTCAGCCAGTGTTAGGAACATAAATTGTGACTAAGGTTTGGTGGAAAATTATAATTCAAAACTTATGGAAACAAGACATATGTACTACAGAGCCAGAGGTGGTTTCAGTTAGGTTGGTATCGAAAGGGTTAAGGGAATCATGAAGTTCCTTCTTTCTAGTCCAAACTTTGAGAAGTCTTCATCCTCTGTTTAGCTGCAAGAGTGTCCAGAATATAACATCTGATATGTCTTGATGTTCAGCATGATAACAATGGACAGCAAAGCCTGCTCTGCATTAAGCAACAATAATAGTCGAGATGGGTGGAATAAATCTCCTATTTGGTCTTCTGACTCATAACATAATGCTTTGAGCTCTCATGAGAGAAGCCTCGTACATTTGATTCATATTTGTTACCATATTTCTGCTGAGATGCTCTGTGTTTCTTTCAATTAATTTTAAATATAACCAAGAATTTAGTAAAATAACTTAGTTATCATTAAGCTAGTGTTAGGAACAAAAATTGTGACTAAGGTTTGGTGGAAGATTTTAATTCAAAACTTATGAAAACAAGACATTTGTACTACAGAGAGACAGAGGTGGTTTCAACCAGGTTGGTATCAAAAGGGTTAAGAATTGTTTCTCTATTATATATTTTAAACCTTTTGTTAACATATTTCTGTTGAGATGCTCTGTGTTTCTTTCAATTAATTTTAAATATAACCAAGAATTTAGTAAAATAACTTAGTTATCATTAAGCTAGTGTTAGGAACAAAAATTGTGACTAAGGTTTGGTGGAAGATTTTAATTCAAAACTTATGAAAACAAGACATTTGTACTACAGAGAGACAGAGGTGGTTTCAACCAGGTTGGTATCAAAAGGGTTAAGAATTGTTTCTCTATTATATATTTTAAACCTTTTGTTAACATATTTCTGTTGAGATGCTCTGTGTTTCTTTCAATTAATTTTAAATATAACCAAGAATTTAGTAAAATAACTTAGTTATCATTAAGCTAGTGTTAGGAACAAAAATTGTGACTAAGGTTTGGTGGAAGATTTTAATTCAAAACTTATGAAAACAAGACATTTGTACTACAGAGAGACAGAGGTGGTTTCAACCAGGTTGGTATCAAAAGGGTTAAGAATTGTTTCTCTATTATATATTTTAAACCTTTTGTTAACATATTTCTGTTGAGATGCTCTGTGTTTCTTTCAATTAATTTTAAATATAACCAAGAATTTAGTAAAATAACTTAGTTATCATTAAGCTAGTGTTAGGAACAAAAATTGTGACTAAGGTTTGGTGGAAGATTTTAATTCAAAACTTATGAAAACAAGACATTTGTACTACAGAGAGACAGAGGTGGTTTCAACCAGGTTGGTATCAAAAGGGTTAAGAATTGTTTCTCTATTATATATTTTAAACCTTTTGTTAACATATTTCTGTTGAGATGCTCTGTGTTTCTTTCAATTAATTTTAAATATAACCAAGAATTTAGTAAAATAACTTAGTTATCATTAAGCTAGTGTTAGGAACAAAAATTGTGACTAAGGTTTGGTGGAAGATTTTAATTCAAAACTTATGAAAACAAGACATTTGTACTACAGAGAGACAGAGGTGGTTTCAACCAGGTTGGTATCAAAAGGGTTAAGAATTGTTTCTCTATTATATATTTTAAACCTTTTGTTAACATATTTCTGTTGAGATGCTCTGTGTTTCTTTCAATTAATTTTAAATATAACCAAGAATTTAGTAAAATAACTTAGTTATCATTAAGCTAGTGTTAGGAACAAAAATTGTGACTAAGGTTTGGTGGAAGATTTTAATTCAAAACTTATGAAAACAAGACATTTGTACTACAGAGAGACAGAGGTGGTTTCAACCAGGTTGGTATCAAAAGGGTTAAGAATTGTTTCTCTATTATATATTTTAAACCTTTTGTTAACATATTTCTGTTGAGATGCTCTGTGTTTCTTTCAATTAATTTTAAATATAACCAAGAATTTAGTAAAATAACTTAGTTATCATTAAGCTAGTGTTAGGAACAAAAATTGTGACTAAGGTTTGGTGGAAGATTTTAATTCAAAACTTATGAAAACAAGACATTTGTACTACAGAGAGACAGAGGTGGTTTCAACCAGGTTGGTATCAAAAGGGTTAAGAATTGTTTCTCTATTATATATTTTAACCCTTTTGTTAACATATTTCTGTTGAGATGCTCTGTGTTTCTTTCAATTAATTTTAAATATAACAAAGAATTTAGTAAAATAACTTAGTTATCATTCAGCTAGTGTTATTGGCACTCCGTCATTTACGACGTCAAGGGTTCCAGTTGATCCGATCAATGGAACAGCCTGCTCGTGAAATTAACGTGCAAGTGGCTGAGCACTCCACAGACACGTGTACCCTTAACGTAGTTCTCGGGGATATTCAACGTGACACAGTGTGACAAGGCTGACCATTTGAATTACAGGTACAAGAGATACAGGAAGAAAGAGTGAGAGAAAGCTGTGGTGAAAGAGTACAGCAGGGTTTGCCACCATCTCCTGCCGGAGCCTCATGGAGCTTTAGGTGTTTTCGCTCAATAAACACTCACAACGCCTGGTCTGGGAATCGAAACCATGATCCTATGACCACGAGTCCGCTGCCCTAACCACTGGGCCATTGTGCCTCCACTATTCATTCAGCTAGTGCTAAGAACACAAATTGTGACTAAGGTTTGGTAGAAGATTTTAATTCAAAACTTATGAGAGCAAGACATTTGCACTCAGAGCCAGAGCCGGTTTCAGTCGGGTTGGTACCGAAAGGGTTAAGGCTCGGCTCGTGGGCCTCTTCTGGTTTCTATACCTTATGCCCCTTTTATTTGATAATCTAAATATATCTGATCACCCCTTCCTTCCTTACTCTAGCAATCACTTCCCTCTCCTTCTGTCATCCTCTTATTAGCAGGTCCCTGATCTGTCTTTCATGTGGACTAGGCTAGACTTTTGGTCTCAGTAAAATAAGGGGTGGGTGGGTGGGTGGGTGGGTGTGGGGGGATATCTATCATTTAATTAATCTATCACCACCAGCAGGAACTGAACTGTCAACTCCCAATGGGCTTAATTCTTAAGAGCTGGAGACAATGTGCTGCAAATCATCTTAGAAATCTAATAATGATGAACTATCTTTACCTCATTCTTAACTCCCACTATCCACCCCCCTGTGCTACTCTACACCATGGTAGGCAATAGGTATGCATTATTTACTAAAAAAAAAAAAAAAAAAAAAGGTAATGTAAAAGGAGAAAGGGCTCTATACCCCTTTCTTATTTTTTTTCTGACCAGGCTCCCATGGTTTTATGGGTTTTTCCATGTGTAACCTTTCCTTTTTCCGAAGCGCCTCCCCCTTCGGGGGGGGGGGGGTTCTACTTATTTATTTATCTATTTATTTATCTATTTATTCATCATATCTTTCTCCATTTTCTTCCTCTTTAGACGAACTTTCCTACCTTTTCAGACAAAACCTTTTGTAACCTTCGTCCTGATTTTGTCCTTACATGTTTTTAATTGATATTAGCCCTTGTGGCCAATAAAACGAACGAATTATTTACTAAATTCCATTCTGTCACAGAAATACCAAAGCGTAACAACATAATTCTTTTGGTTGCTGGTATTGATATAAGATGCACTAAAAAAATGGCTTGTTTCTTATGTTGGAAATCTATATGGTCGGCTGCTCCGAGGAGAGCGGTTTATTTCAAATGGATGTAATGTTTTCATTGGTTGATTAAATGGAGCCACTTGAAACGGCCATAATGGACTGATACCTGGACATCCTTGTCATTTATTTGCTTTTTATTCACCTAACTTTCAGCTGGGTAGACTTTACAGAATTGGCTTGGTGCCTCAGTTTAAGTACCCAATTCAACTGTGTATATATATACACACATAAATGTATGTATATTTTTTCAATGTGTACAGGCACAGGAGTGCCTGTGTGGTAAGTAGCTTTCTTACCAACCACATAGTTCCGGGTTTATTCCCAATGTGTGGCACCTTGGGCAAGTGTCTTCTACTATAGCCTCGGGCCGACCAAAGCCTTGTGAGTGGATTTGGTAGACGGAAACTGAAAGAAGCCCGTTGTATATATGTAAGTATATATATGTGTGTGTGTGTTTGTTCCCCTAGCATTGCTTGACAACCAATGCTGGTGTGTTTACGTCCCCGTAACTTAGCAGTTCGGCAAAAGAGACCGATAGAATAAGTACTAGGCTTACAAAGAATAAGTCCCGGGGTCGATTTGCTCAACTAAAGGCGGTGCTCCAGCATGGCCGCAGTCAAATTACTGAAACAAGCAAAAGAGTAAAGAGCATATATATATATATATATATATATATATATGTGTGTGTGTGTGTGTGTGTGTGTGTGTGTGTGTGTGTGTATGTATGTATGTATGTATGTATGTATGTACGTATATATATCATCATCATCATTTAACGTCCGTTGTCTATGCTGGAATATGGAATACTTGCTATCCATTGTCCATTTGGAATATGGATACTTGCTATCTTTTATTCTTTTAACTTTTCTTTAACTTTAGCTCCTTCATCATTCAGTGAAGAATATTGTTTTAACCACAGGGTTGTAATGGATCTGTGAGAAAAAGGCGTTCCAGCCATGACCATTTTGTCTTATTCTTTTCTAGAAGTAATGAATTCCTAAGCGAACATTATAAAATAATATAAATTTCATATTCCTTTTTGTCAGGAAGATTTGGTTGCTCTTTCTAGCAACTTGAGCGACCAGGTAAAGACTCTCTCGTACCCTTCGTCACTTGTTTAGTCCCGAGTTGGATCTGATTGAACAGATTTGATCAAAGACGTCCCAACTGTGGCCATTCCGTCTTTCTACCCAGACATAATAGACTCTACGTGTATATCACAGGATAGTTTTTCTATTCTGTATATAAAAAAAAATTGGCTACTATTTCTAGCAAGTCATGCAACCACATACAGGCTCCGTCGTTGGTCTGTCTCAGTAATAATTTTATTGTTATTTAGCCTAAAAAAAAACCTATTTTGCAAAAAACATCTCTGGTTATTAAACAAGGGTTTTGTTTCGGGAATGAACCC